>NW_020653200.1:8673965-8694156 GCF_003589595.1 Hyposmocoma kahamanoa
GGAAGGGTTTGGTTCAGTTACACCGTCTATATATATATCTGTATTTATATATATATATATATATATCCTAGGATAATCCAACAGAATAGAGCCGAGCAATTGACCGTTCTGCGAAAGTTACTCATTAAATTTAATACCGTAAGATCTCAGTAATGCCTGTAATCAATAAAGACGGTGTAACTGAACCAAACCCTTCCCTTCATCATTCTGTCGCCTCTATTCAAAATCCTATCCTTTGCAAACTCATCTAGCGCTGGAACTCATTTATTACTTTCACGCCTCGTAAACCGAGAAGAGGATTGCGTTGATTCTGCATTTTTCCAGTGCATTGAACATTTATAACCTTTCACTGACAGTCGATAAGAATGCACGACCAGTTATATTGTATTTTAATTATAACCATTTGTCACATAACACTTATTTAAATGTATGGATTAGTCGTTACCATATCATATCTTAGATATAACTTAGTTATTGTACCTACGGCCACTGCAGAGACATGGATATATTCTAACTCACGACGAGCTCTTGGCTATTAAGCATTAAACGTGTGAGATTTTACAGGTTTCTAAGATGTTATATTACTTATTTCTGTAATTTATATTACGAAAAGTATTGAGATGTTGTTGTATAATGCATGATAGTTTGAGTAAATGTAATATTTGCTTAGTAGTCTTTGAATGGATATATTTTATTCCAAGCCTTATTTTATTTCATAATCGAAAAAAGCTACCGTACAGACGTCGTCTATTGGATTGATAACCGGCATACTAACTTCTGTCTGAATGAGCCCATAGTCACAGAACAAAAGCTATTTATGAGCAGTATATTACAATTCGTCTAAATATAACATTTTACTCTATCAATGCCTTCATGTACCCAAAGTACCTACAGTTCGGGTCTACCTGTATCAAATCGATGATTACGTATACCTTCCTGAAACTACGGCAGATTTAGAGGTTTGGCTAAATGAAAGTTATTGCCGACTCTGCCACCACCTGCTCTTGACAGATCCCAATATAGCTAAAAGAAGTTACTCTGCGGATAAAATATCCAACTTTAGCAGCAAATATCTGCAGATTCTTAACGAAAGTACACGCTCAGTTCTCTTAGATTAATGTTTCATGGTTCATGGACTGCCATTAGTTCATGCTTATTTTATTACATGTCGACGCTAGTAGCAACGAAATGTAGGAAAGGTTAGTAACGTAAATTGTGATCAACTTGGAAAACAAATAAAGTGGAAAATCTTAACCCAGTCCACTTTTCTGTCATGATTAAAAATAAGACAACTAAATAGCAGAAAAGTAGGGACTTTTCCGGAACATTTATGACCGATTTTTCTCTACACTGGTCCCAAAACAATTGGTTCGTAATTCATAACAGCACATACGTCTTGCAAATGATGGACAGAGGCAACGACGAGCATCGCGGGTCGACTTTGACAGCCATTAGGTTCCCAGTCAACACTTTGATTTTAACAAGGGCCCGCGAACCCTCGTAATCCGTTTACGCGTCGCGAGCGACTATTGTGGCCTAAGTGGCAACGTTTTGTCAAGTATTCTACTTTGTCGTACTTTTTCTCGGTGTTTATAATTTTGTCTTTGTTTTTTAACAATCTAAGCATAGTTAAGGCGTCATGTAATTGGACCACACTGATTGAATATCATGCTTTTACACGTAGTTACATTGACATGTAAATTTTGCTTTGATTCACTCCAGCTGAAATAAATTCCTCACTGATGAAGTAAAACTTTGGTTGCGAGTGAATTTTTAAAAAGACTGAATAGCCCGGAGCAACTAAATCCAATGACGATGTTTTATGTTTGTAACTGCAAACGATTTTTTTTTGTTTTTTAGTCAAATTGAATCTCACTTGCTTTGAGCTGATATATTATAAAGTAATCGTGAGTTTACGTTGTAGATAAGTGCAGCCGTGCGAATATGTTGTCACTAAAAAAGTTACTTTGATATTTTTAGACTGTATTTTTGCTTTGCGCCAGGATGGAATAGCGGAGTGAGCCGTTAAAAAGGAAACTGTAAAGCAATATTTTGAAAATAGTATTTAATTTTTAGATATTCTATAAGAAATACTTTTTATTTATTTTTTCTTACTGTTGACGTGCTGTAGAGAAGCTTTTTCCCCGTATTTTGATGTTTATTAAAATTATATGTCAGATGCGTAAATATACATACATATGTATATGTGTGTGTGTGTGTGTGTGCATATATATATATATATATATATTTACTAATATATATATATATATATATATATATATATATATATTTGTAAATTTTGTAGCGGATAGTGTTAGTCTAATTTGGAATATAATAATGAATTATCTATCTTCAAAAACTTATAACCAACATAATGATTAGAAGCTACTATGCTATATACTATACATCCAAGGCGATTGAATATTTCCGGTCTGCACCAAGTGCGAAAGGCGCCTGATAGGAAACCGAAACACGAAGTTTGCCGACAGATACTAAGAAAATAGTTGTACCGTTGTTGTACTATAAATTGGTATAACAATAAGTATTTCAGTATAAAGCGTATATTATAACAAGTGATTTCCGCCTAGTGCTTGACGTACTTCCTAGTTTACATTATCATTCAGAAGAAAGAATCTTATGATTAGTCGACGAAGTCGCGCCTGGGAACGACGCTTTTAGTTTCATATTTCTTGTTACAGATGAATGAATTCTGTTTGAGAAATACACATTATGTACAAAAGTTTATTATACGTATTAATAAATATTACAATTTAAAAAACAATGAAAGCGTAAATCCTAGAAACTAAAACTAGGATTAAATAAGTTTAATAAAATTGCATCCCCGCGGCAAAGCGCCCAAGTTGCAGGCATTGTTTCCCCTTTCATATACACATTTTTGTATAGATATAATTTATAAGTCGATTGACCGCGATGCGTATCGCTGTGTGTGCATCGATATTACCGCCCATATTACCATTGAAAGCGTTAGTTACCGCATACCCTTATCTTAACAATATACAGCGACACATTTTCGAATTTAATAATGTTGCCCTAGTAACTTATCTCCAGCAACTTATAATTTAATTATACTAAATTATTCACCCTCAAAATTGGACTTTGATTTTCGACTTGCGAGATAAAAGGGATTTTGATCGAGACATAATTAACCCGTGGGTAATTTAAAGGCCTATCGTATAGCTATTTTCGCTATATCCTTTAAATTAAGACTGTTATCTCAAGTAGTTTGGGTCGTAAATAAAAAAATATTTATTGAAAAGATACCTACTACAAGCAATTACCTTATTAATAATACAATGAATTGAGGTATATTAACAATTGAAATGAATTTATTCCCACTGCAGGGTAACAAAGAGCGTTTCCATTTCTTCGGCTATTTAGCATTAATACATTGGACAAAGTAACTGTTTGCCCTTGGGGCGCCCGTCGTTTGTCAATTATTATTTCTGCAATAATTGTGTAGAAAGAATGTTTCATCGAAATAATAACAATCGAAATGTAAACTAAATAAAGTTCCTTCAATAAATTTTCACGTTATATTTATATCCGTCATTGTTATATCGAATTTACGAATATGCTCACCAAAATACTACACAAGATTTCTAGGTGATGACCCTTTCGGTAATAATAAAACGCGATAGAAATCAATCACTAATCGAGTTCTTAGGTTTTCGCGATTGTTACACATAGGAACAGAAACTATTTTTCCGGATTTAAATCGCGTATATTTGTTTTTTCAAACAAACCGACGCACGTTTCGATCCAAACGACGACATGGTCACGGTTGTCAACCGTGACCATGGGACCTGTAAAGGGCCCGAAACGTCGGTTTGTTTGAAAAACAAATATACGCGATTTAAATCCGGAAAAATAGTTTCATTTCCTCTCAATCACTAATCTTATTGAATGATTTGACGATTTATTTAGACGACTAAACCGTCGTCGGTGTCCTTTTGGGTCGTCGTTTTGAATTTCAATCAACCTTATATATTATAGTGGGTACTGAAATCCGGCAAGTCTAACAATGGGGCACATTGTTCACGTTTTTGAAGTTAAGAAAAAAATAAATCGTTTTGCATTCCAAGACTCAACGTTAAAAGGAGAATTAATTGATTTGGTTTCCAGCTTAGGTTAAGCAGCTTCGCTTTATTTTCGATCTGTTTTCGCGAATAATCCCCATTAATCTAGAACCGCGACCAGATCGCTATGTCAAGTTTTGATAAATTGACAAAGCCTTTTGTTTATAGTTATTCTTAAACTAGTAACCTATTTCTTATTCTTAACATCACAAGAAAACCGATTTACTTACTGAATAGGTATGAGCTAAGTACTTGTAAACTTTGGTGATTATTTCATGGTGTGTCGTCAAGCGGGTGTTCTACATTGACGATACGTAGTGTTGGGTAGCTGTTGGAAAAAAATTAAATAGTGGAAATTTTTCAAATTGTATTTCAGTGAAACACGAAAAGATTTGCTTTACTTTGTTGAACTTTACATGAAATTTGTTGATTCTCATACATGTGCCCCATAGCATGATGCCGCGATAAAGCTATTGTATCCACATTTAGCCGTCACATTCGAATGATAAGCCGGCATTAAAAAATTTTACCACAATAGTTAACATAGCGAGAACCATACATAATATTCACATTTTTGTCGCATCGCGAGAGCCGCGACAAATGGCTGCAAAAGATTATCGCAGTGCCAAACATGACCGCAAGCTTCCGCAAGGCCACAGCTGATTTTAAAACATTAAATATGATATTAAATAGAGATAAAAAGAAATAATAAAAACAAACACATTAATATACATACGCGATCATTGCGACATTTGTGAACAGATTTCGATGATTATTTTTTTATTGGAAAGGGGTAAACCGATTTCAATCAAACTTGGCACATAGATGTCATTCCATAGATTTTTGAGATCGGTATTTTTTACAAAAAAGGTATGTATTATTAACTCCGCCATTATCAGTACGCAATATCAACAATACTTGATTTTGTACTAGCATTAGATGTTATTTACGTATTAGATAATACGTAAATATCTGATATCTATGATATATATGATATATATGAGTAGTTGATATGTAAACAAAAATTAGTAGTGCAAAAAAGAACCGCTATCAGGTTCACCAGAACCTGTATGGTAATCCAGTGCGGGTCTATTCTTACGGCATGATGTGAAACGTTTAGTTTACGCGGAAGATACGAGTGTCGAATTTCTGCTTTCAAGGTTGTGGAGTCTAATGTTGAAACGAAACTCACGTACAAATCTCTGCATAACTGGTGGTGACTCCCGTACAGAGCCAGCTACCAGCTGTGGAGCTAGGTACTTCTAGCAATACTTTCATGTAACCTAAAGTTGGTAAGTACCAAATCTAAGTTACAAAAAACTTTTCTAATTAATGTAAATAAATAGTAAATTATAACAATACTAGTACAAATTCAAAATTAAAAATACAGGTAACTAAGTTATCGAGAAAGATTACGTATCGCTCGGTGAAGCGGGTGGTGGGGTCACAGCCCTTGCGTGGTGCACACGAGTTGAGACAATTTTTCTAAACTTTACTAGATTCAATTAGCCAGAATATAGAACATAATATTTTTTTATAAATCAACACACTGTATATAAAAAGTTAGAAGCAGGTAGGGCTTCTTGTGAAAGAGTTCGCCCGGGGAAGTACTGCCACCTTACCTATTTCTGCCGCCACGCAATAACGTAAGCATTACTGTGTTTCGGTTTGGAAGGGTAAGAGTGCTGGTGAAATTATAAGCACATAGTACTTATCAACTTGTCTCAGGGTGACGGGCGCAGTGGGAGTGCTCCTCAGATCTTTGCTGTTTTTAAAGCTCTGAGTAGCACTGCAACTATTATGCATAGGCGTGTAGCTTACCATCAGGAGCACGGCTTGTTCGTCTCGTTACTTGATATTATAAATAATAATAATAAAACATATATTCAGTACTCGACCAGAGCACGACTTATTGGTTTAGTTACGGTCGTACTTTGCGTATAGCTTGATTTCTATATGTGAAGCTTTCCTGTGTTTGCGAGAATTGTATTTTAAAACGTCAGCTTTACAGATATAGTTCCGAAAGCTGTTCAGTTCTCGTTTGAGATATTATATCTTGAAATGCCCTGAACGTTGTGTAGTTTAATTTCCGCCGAGTCTCTTGTCTACGTGTCCTGAATTATAGCTCAAAATGCTTTATGGAACTCATATGTAAGGGAGTTGAGAACTTATTACGTTCACGACAATTGTGACTACAAATTTGAACAACGAGATTGTCTTGTTAACTTAGTGCAAGTACTGTGATTTAAATTAATTAGTTGACCTTGTGCTCACTTTGTTTACTTGACTTCACAAAGGGTATTTACGTTAATTGAATGTATTAAATAACGAAATTGTTTAGGTATTTTATATATTTCCTCATGATTGCCTAGTTGATTGATTATCAACTATAGCTTCAAGATCCATCATGAACCAACAGCGAAGAGGTATGCTTAAAGGGACCTACAGACCGAACCCGCCCACCCGGGCGGAATGGTGTTGGCGGCCTTGTTTCTAGAATCATGTTGTAGGATTAGATTAGAAATAAGGCCGCCCCGACATTAAGCCTGTGTCGCCGGGTCGGCGGGTTCGGTCTGTAGACCCTTTAAGCAATAGCTATAATATATTTTTACCGTTAGAAAGCTCAACGTCCCTTAATAAAAAAAAATTATGATTTTGTTTCGTTTTTGTTTGGCAGAGTTTTATATTGGTTATTAAAATCCAGCACTTTTTGTTAAGTTTGAAGTTACAAAAAAACATTATTTCAGCAAAATGGGCGATGGGATTGAAATCGAGATAAGTGATGTAAATTTTTTTGGTGGAAGTTATCCTCGTTGCAGAGACCGGAAATAAGCTGCCACTGAATGAATAATGAATAGCAGGGGTCAAGCCCTCATATGAATTTATTGTGGCAACTAGGTCCCTTTTTCGATCTTGTTGTGAACAAAATTTTGGAACGCTTATTCACCACTCTGCATAAACAGTCCATTTCAACAAAGAATACGTATATAGAATTCGTTAGCGTTTATACATGTATATCTGTTCGTATTTAAAAAAAAGTGTGCGTGTTCTGTATTGTTTATTTTTGATATTGAGTTAAGTCATCCAGGGCAAAACGTGACAAAATTGTGTGGTCCCATTTCGGTATACGAATGTGGCACTTTTAGTGTATTTATGGTCACAAACACAGACGCCAAAAAGAGACAAAAACGACATATGTGTGTGGCCTCTCAACCAGGCATCCTTTGTTTGTTTGATTGTTCGAGGCCTGGCCGATGAAATTATTGTGGTGTGATCAGCCATTCTCACATACGGTGTTCTCAGCCTAATTACCGTAACCATTTCAGTAGCCACTGTTTTTTCTCGCTTATTGTACCCAATAACATTGAAATATAAACATATGTAAGCTAAACTATAAATATGGCATTAGAAGTAAAAGCAAAGTAGTTTTCGAGTATATCATCGCTTGTCGACAGCGAACACATAAAACATTTGTAATGAAAATTTTAATTCTTCGTATGATCGCAGCAGCAGGGGCGCTGCATAATTTGTCATACGAAATTGTTAGAAATTTTACTCGGTCACTGGCGACTAACGGCCCAATAAATTCATGGTAGAGGTTCCGGGGGGTGACTGTTCATAGTAAATAAAAATTTTCGTACCGCCAACGCCCTGCTATTCTTTTGTTATGGTAATTCACAAGTTTGCGATCCCTATATTTCCAAGGTTTTAAAACACGACTTATTAGATAATATAAAGCTATCTTTAACTTTCATTACAATGTTTGCTTAATATCACGTGGAATTAATGAATTATCATCGTTAGTTAACGTCATTCCGAATCGCAACCAATTCGCCGGGTACACAAATGAAACGTTATGCATTCATAGAATATGATGCCTAACCTGACTGAAAATTTTGCGGATTTTGGCAATTTGAGAGCAGAGTCATAAGAGATTTAGTAAAATTGAGTTTCTATAGCAAAATATACCTACTTATCAGCTGATGTTTGAAAAGTAATTGATATTTTTTTTATATGAAAACCTCCTAGTTATGATTATTATAGATTTGTAAACTTAAAAGGCGTTAGGAAGCTCAGTAATCTCAGTACAAAGTTCTGAAAAAACCGACCTCAAAAGTTCGTGGAATTACATCTATTTGCCAAGTTTTATTGAAATCGGCTACCGGAAAGTGCGCGAAACCGGGTTCATCCCCCAGTTTGCCATCCTTAGAGAGGGAATATTTTCTTCAAATTTAAATGGAACCAACACTGAGATACCCTCTGATTTTATATTCCTCATTTTCCAGATTAAGAATTAGGTTGATTTTTGATATTTTGAAATAGAAAATTATAATAATTTTTTTAAACTATACCCTCAACATTACAATTTCCCCCGTCTCCTTTGGCATTGAATTTACATGTATGACTTTGGAAATTACAATTCTTTTGAAGATCCGTGTTCAGCCCACACAACGCCGTTTCCCTGAGTTCACAATCCAGTGCGTTATTATTGTAAGCCAGTTAATTTGAATTAAGTCAAAAATTTAAAAAAAAATCAATACGGGTTGGAACACCGCAAACCAAATAGATAAACACAAACAAACCCCAAGACTAATTACTGCAACACAGTGAGTAGGTAAATGTTTTTGTTTTTGTATGCTGGTCGGCAAACATCAAATTTCATAAATATTTAAATAAGTTTGTATGTGAATATTATGTTATAATAACTTTTGTATGTTTTCCATAAATTTAAAACAAAATGTATAAATTAGTTAGAATTAGATCACTTTTAGGCAACTTGCTCAGAGTTACTACGAACCCCAATATCATAATCGTCTTTAGCTTTTTTATAGATTTTACATTTTACGATTAGAGGACTTTAAAATTAATACATTCTCTAACTTAAAGATCAACTCTACAAGCCACGAAGCCATCTTAAGAAGTTGTTCCAAAAATGTTTGCCTATTCTTATTTTAAATGTTAATTTCAGACAACCAACAAGTCCTACACTTAATACAAAAGTTAGAGATGACTCAAAACAAAAAGTTACTTATGCATTATTGAGTTACCACGCTGGTCTACCACGTAGAGTTCCCGGGCTAGGAGAAATATTTGTATGGCCTACATTTATTGCTCAGGAGGCGTAATAAGAGCTCTTAGAGCAATCCTATTTAAGCCTGTAAGTTGGATTGCCTGTCAAATTCGTACTATGACCTCACAAAAACAATTCACTGTCCATGCAGTTTACGTTCCCCATTGGAAATCCGTTCACCTTTTCTTTCATGACGTGCCATTTGCCATGCAAATCTGTAAAAATAAGCAATTCAAAAAAGCTACTCCGTGACCACCTTTCTTTAGATTTTGTTACATTTTTAAGAAATTTCGTATAAGTGTGTGGTGTGTGTGTGTGGTGTGTGTGTGTGGTTTTGTGTGTGTGTGTGTGTGTGTGTGGTGCATGTGGGGGTGGTGCGTGTGTGGTGAGTGTGTGGTGCGTGTGCGATGCGTGTGTCGTGCTTGTGTCGTGCGTGTGTGGTTAGTGTGTGGTGTGTGTGTGTGTGTGTGTGTGTGTGTGTGTGTGTGTGTGTGTGTGTGTGTGTGTGTGTGTGTGCGTGTGTGTGTGTGTGTGTGTGTGTGTGTGTGTGTGTGTGTGTGTGTGATGTACGTCTGTTATATTGTCTACCAGCAAAGGTTGTTTTTACATTATCGTAGGGAATTACAAAGTTGCATCTTCTTTTTTTCACTACGCAAAGGTCATAACTTTGAGTTTTGTGAATCTTTAAAATCACCAGATGTGTATATAATTTTCGCACTGAGTTTGGCACACTTATAGAGGTCATCAGTGGGACATCTAAAGGTTTTGAAATACATTACCCTCAATAGTGACCTCTGAGCTCTTTCTACATGTATAAATATGAATATGGGTCTGCACCCATCTCAAAGAATTCTAATTAAAAGAATTGAGCGTCAGTACAATTATCAAATTTCCGACGTAGCTCTGACTTCCGTATAATGTATATCTTAATTAATTTTGGCTGCATGCCGTCGCCCGTAACGTGACGTCTTTAATTTTTTGAGTCGCTCGCTATGAGGCTTATCTATTTCGTGTACAAAAAAGGTTTTTAAAAACTATTCTTCTTAAAAATTAATTATTAATAATTGTAAATCCTACGTAGGCGTCGAAAGATTGTGGTATCTATCGAATTCGTTAAACGATTACGTTTAATATTGATTAAACATAATCGTTTAACGAATTCAATTCGTGTGATTTCAATTTAATTCGTGTATTGACACGTACTTATTACATACGATATCGGAACGTAAGTAAAAAATTACTGATAAAAAAATTACTTATACATAATAAACAAGCAGTGTCAGGTGAAACTAATAAAAGCATGTTTAAAAAGTGAATAAGTAGTTCCTTTTTAATAAGTAGTACATCTACAAAATGCCTTAGTTAAAAACCAATTCAGTTTTAATCGTTTGACGAAAAATCGTGTGACGAATGATTTACCCTCGTCATCCTAATCTGAAATACCTAGGACGTTGAGGCGAATCATCATCTAGAGTGACGATAACTCCATGATAACAATAATATGGACGTATTCGTTACCGAGCGAGTGACTCGGAAATAATACTAGGTGTCACCGCAGGCATGAGTGTCGTAATTTATAATTTAATTTTCTTATTGAATTAGCTAAGTCTGGCGGGATTTTAAACGCATGCGGTATTTTGATGGCGTTTATTTTATAATAATTACATATAAGACTAGCACTTATTAAGAGTATACTTCAAAATGAAGTATGTATTGCCAATTGATTTTTTTATACCAAGTAACGGGACGAACAAAACATGCGCCTGGCGGTAAGCGACACGCCTGTCCATAGCAGTTGAAGTGCAAATCTGAAGGACACTGCCACTGCGCCCGTAACCCTGAGACATAAGTTGAATGGCGTACAGGGAACACATAAAGAAGAAGATCAAAGTGAGCAGCTATGTAGAAGTCATGGAGTTGGCTATAAGCAGAAGCGATGGCTAGGCGACAAGAGTCTGGCTCTTAACTATGGTGATGATTGCCATTTACTACATTTTCTAATATGTCATAGGTTGTGAGATAATTATAGGTAAACGGCCATATTTTCGGATAAAACAGAATGTCAATGCGACCTGTCTTCACAACAATGCGAATATCTTCCGCCGGTTAATGAGCTATACGCATTGTCCTTTTCCTGGATACGGTTCCACACACAAGGCGAGGGTTCTGTATTCACATATAAATAATAATTTACGAGCGCGAGAAAGCTCAAAATGGCAAACTACACTACTGTAAGATAGTTTTAATACATTATTTACCTATATCTCAAGCACAGAGCAGAGTTATGAATAATGCATGTCTACGTCAAAACCCCGGCTGATTCCTATAAATCTGCGGATTTACTTACATTTTTGTGAAAGGAGATGACGTAACATAAAAATGACAACCACGTACATGTTTAAAAGTACTGCTTTCCCAATATAATTGTGTTACGTTGTAAACTTAAATACTCCCATCTAAAACACTCCCAAGTTTTATTTTGGAGAAAATGGAATATTTTTTGGTATGAGCTGAATTACAGAGAGTACCTACGTAATAATAACTTCAACCGTGTAGTAGAGAATTCTGCTTGTTTAAGCTTGATTTAGGTATTTTATTATTACATAGTGCGCACTATAAGTTTCCGGTACTGGTCACTTACATTTAAAAAGTAATTACAACATTTGAAAACGGAACTTTGGCTGTAGAACACGTTTGTTTCATCTGACTGTCACTTATTTTTACATTGTGGCGGCATTTTAGAAATTGGTTGTCTACATCACCATGGATTTAAGTCGTGAAAATTTTCATAGTATGATTTTCTACGACTTTAAGTGTAATTTAACAGCTCAGCGGAGCTTCGCTCGGCTTCAAGCTGCTTTTGGCGATGAAGCATCATGCAAGACGACTATTCATAGCTGGTTTGCAGAATTCAAACGCGGTCGTGTGAATCTCGGTGACAAATTTCGTGATGGTCGCCCGTCCACTGCTGTGAACAACAAAAACATCGATGCTGTGCGCCGTATGTTCAAAACAGACAGGCATGTGACATACCATGAGATGCGGGCATCTTTAGGTAAAGGCATGAGTCAAATACAATCAATACTACGCAAAAATTTGGGTATGTAAAAGCTGTGCTCTCGGTGGATCTCGCACAATTTGACTGAGGCTCAAAAAACGGATCACGTCACTTGGTGCAATGCCATGCTTACCAGATTCAACGAAGGTGCGTCGAATTTGGTGTGGGACATAGTAACAAGTGACGAAATATGGATTTGTAGTTACGATCCCAAAACAAAGCAGCAATCGAGCGTATAGGTCTTTCGAGATGAGCCGAAACCAACCAAGGTGGCGCGCGTACAAAGTGCCTCTAAGCGGATGATTGCTTCTTTTGTAAATAAAACTGGACACGTGGCTGCTGTTGCTTTGGAGAATCGTTGTACCATGAATAATGATTGGTACATGACCATTTGTTTGCCGGAAGTTATAGACAAACTCCGTAAAAATAACCGTAAACGCCGTATCATCTTGCACTACGATAATGCCAGTTTTCACACAGCCAGACTGACAAATGAATTTTCGAAGGTGAAGAACGTTGACCTTATGAGCCATCCCGCGTACAATCCCGACCTGGTACCTTGTGCCTTTCATTTATTTCCAAAAATTAAGAACCACTTACGCGGTCTACGATTTTCATCATCTGAAGAGGCTGTCGAAGAGTATGAAAAATATATTTCAGAGATTGTCATGGAGGAGTGGCATAAATGTTTTCAAAATTGGTTCATTCGTATGAAAAAGTGCATTAACGCTAACGGAGAATATTTTGAGAAACGATACATTCATTTCTGACCATTTAAAGTACTTTTTTCTTATTCATTCCGGAAACTTATAGCGCGCCACACGTAGTAAGAAATGCCGTTGGTTTTTAATTTCCTCTATACTATACCTCTATACTATATCTACATAAAAAAAATCCACTAATACATTAAAATAATGACTTTGCATTGTTTTTTATGCGTCGCGTCTTCTGTATTCCATTTCAGGTAGTTATGGGGCTATAATATTGTGTGGTTTAGGCACGAGTAGGTAACAATGGTATTTTTGGTTTATGAGATGAAATGTTATTTCAAAGAATTTGAAAACCTCTATTTTCTATTTCATTAAATTACATACAATTTCACAAGTTCCGTGAAGAGGTGATGGATAACTAGAATTTTAGAGCAGACGTCCTTTCTACAGAATTCCTCTTTTCCTTCTTTTTCTCTGCGTATACTACCAGTATCTCATCTGTACTTAATTAGTTTTTTATCTTTATTATTAGGAGTATGATTAGTAAATACATTATGTACAAATAAATTAAGTAGTACGATACTCGTTTTCGTCAACACTGACGGAGTAATTACCAATTTACCGTCGCTAATGCCTTCCCTTATTGGATAAGACACAATAGGACATTTCTTCCTGCTTGCCGTTGATTACACAAATAAATAACATCTTTTTTATGTATTGAGAACAAAACACACATTTTTGAATAATTTGTAAACCATTTGTTTATTTACAAACATTTTTACATAATCAGTAGAAATATGACTGTTATAAATTACATATTTTTAAATTATCTAGCGATGAAGCAACATTTTTCGATGACACTTGAGGTTCTCAGCTCCCATAAGTATGCTTGACTCGTCTTGATTTCTTCATTGGATATAAATAGTAAGTAAGGCTTGCTTACTACCAGACGGACTACATACGCAAAGTCGACGTTCATAACTGGCTGCAAGCAGTTATCGCCGCGCGTTTATCTCTAGAGCTCAGTGTATTTGTTGATGTCGAAATGGAAGCACAGATGTTACTTGTAACTTGTCACTCTATAATAATATATAAATAACGTGTCCAAACATTTATAATAATAATGTAATAATTTATTTATATCCATATTTAAATTTATGATTCCAAATGCACACTTTACTTTTTGAGAAATAAACATATCACTATCGAAATCCTCCATTTTAATTTGTCATCAAATACTCTGCGGTGGAATTTAGCGATCAAAAATGTAAGCAAAGGTACAACAAACAAAGGTAAAGCCAGTACAAAAAAAATAGAATAGTGCAATAAATCCATCGAGAAAAAGTTTCATCAATCACGATTTTGTTTTACCATTATGTCGATTAAACCTTCAGGTAATGATTAAATATTGCGGTTACTGAAAAAAATCACAAAATAATATTATATAATATATATATCTACTCGTAAGAATGTCAATTACGCTGCTATTGATAATCGGAGCATCTGACGCTTGCAGTTGAAATCTCAACTGCACATATTACCTACAGACATGCTGTTTAGTGTTCATCTGTTAGCAGCCTAACACAGTACGTATGACAAATATACGTCACGTATGTGAAAAAATGAGTCTGAAAAAACAGTCACGAACTTTCCAGTTATTTGTTATCTATCGTAAAGCGTCCAGAAGGTCAACGCGATGGACTGCCTTCGTCGTGCGGTATGACGTAAATGGGGTTGGTATAGAAATCCAGTGCACTAGGTGTACGTAAATTGATACAACAATTTCACCGTCGTCGATTACATTGACAGCGACGTAAGTCAAGGGACCCGTTCCGACCTTGAAGAAAACCGGTTCGTGTACAGGCTCTTAAGGCATGTCGCTTTGGCTAGACAGCTGCCCGATGCATTCTGGCGTCTGTGTAGGAGAGAGATAATTCAATCGCATTCATGTATCAAGATGCTTAATATTTTAAATTTGTTTGAAGTAGGTAATCTGTAGCTTATTTGTCTAAACCGACTCTGATATGATTTTAAATAAAAAAAGAAACGGCGTTCTCGACTGCAAGAAATAGATGATAACTTAAATGCAGAACACGTACTCGTAGTTGTTCATTTTTTGTTTGATAACATTATATAATTTTGTCTATGGATGCGTACACTCTGAAGTAAGACAATAATTTCAAAAAGAGAGTTTAGATGCAACCAATTGCCTCATAAAAAGTCAATGCCTCATACGGTTTAACATTATCATAGCCAACCTGTGAAAGCTCAATTAAAGCATTGTGCGCATTGACCTACAACAACTATTGTGCGCGTTCAATTTACTATAAACAAAAACTTACAAGGTGATGTGCGAGTGGCTTTCGTCTTTTGAACACAAAACCATTTGCGTGTAACTTTTATTAATGTCGTAAGATACAAAACAGTATTTTATAAGTAGTTATTTATTAAACACTTCTAATCAGTAACCTAATATCCTTTGAACGTTCGGTAAAAAGCCTCGAATGTTTAGAATTTCACCCAAAATGTGCTTTATGTCGTTACGTACATATTTTGACAATAGAAAATTATTTGCAGCTACTATTACTTTCTTAGAAACTTATTGATTAAAGAAGTTGATCTCGTCACTCCGCAGATTGCATAAGTGCAATTATTTCAATTTAGATTCGAAACTTGGACACACTCAGAACATTTTCTCATCATGATGTTTCGCGTTGGTTCCCGAAAGATTAATATAAAAGTAAAGTTTTTCTTTGCCGCAGCCTCGTACTTTAGGTATACTCTACAGTAGCTACACACGTAGGTATGGTTATCTGCGGAAGGAAGAGGGATGTAGACTAGGCTGTACTCTATGAGTAGAATTGCTGGCTGAACATAGGTAATGATTATAGTTTTGTATTTAGAATGTTAAGAAAATAGAAGATCTTGACAGACAGAGAGTTTGATTTGTAACGCAATACTAAAATTATGTAAAAAAGTGAAATAAACCAAATATCTTAAAGATTATTGCAGTTTTATATTTATAAAAGTACCTCTCGCAACGCATCTGAGTTACGAACCCCTTATTTCAGTACAACCCACCGATGGTTATTGTGAGAGTACAGAAGTGTTTATATTTATAAAACGTGAGTACGTTCTTTTATTGGTATCTTAAGCGATAGCATCTTTAAAAAAATTATATAATTCAAGGAATTTCTTCAAACTTCATGATTATGCTAGTTTACAATAAACAAGTGGATATGTCAACTTCTCATATGAATGTCATTGAAATCTGTGAGTATTGAGTAGAGTTGGTTGAGCTTTAGAGTCAACAAAAGATTTTTTTAAATTACGTTCATAAATAATTGACTTTTGTGAAAATGTGGAAATGTAGTCATCAATCATTTATCTACCTATCAGGTACCTATGTAATTTATAAAAATCTGCAATCCGTGTAACAGCCGACTGTCAATAAGTCAATGCTGTCAATAAAATATTATTTTGCATGTTGAAAATTTTGGTTTTTGGCAAGTTTCCCCATACATGTCATTTATTTATAATACTTATAACACACGTGGGCGCTATCATTTCATTGAAAATAATTAAGTTTATAAAATATTATAGCTCCTTATGAAAATCAACCGAAAAGTCATATCCACAGTGCCATAGTGATATGTTATCGGACTCGCGAACTGGTTTCCGTAGAGCAGTAATTAGCATGTAAACATCTTATATTTAATATTTATAATACTTAAAGAATTATTATTGATTTTCATGTTTTTTATCTAACAATTATCTACATTGTTTTCTGTTTCTTTTGTAATTGTATTGGATTTCATAGCACTTAAATATTAAGACTAATCTGCTCAATGAAAGTTGTGTTTCATCTGTCACTAGTTGTGCAACTTGGCATAATACTAATAACAAATTGTGTGACATGTTATTTGATGTAACAACTGTTGATGTACCTAATAAAAAAAAAAAGAAAGTTCGTCCACCGAAGTACAGCCACCATACCTATTTCTGCCGCCAAGCAGTAATGCGAGCGTAATTGTGTTGTGGTTTTGAGGGATAAGAGTGCGGTAAAATTATATGCACATGGGACTTGTCAACTTATGGCTCAGGGTGACGAAAGCAGTGGCAGGACCCCTCAGTACTTTGCGATTTAAACCGCTTAGCGGCTGTTAAGCCGGGTACTCATTAGCGAGCTGTAACAGTAACGAGGTTCTAGTGTGTACGCTTGAAACAGTCTTCAATCAGACGGCTCACTGCGAACCGCACGCGTTCCGCTCGCGGCAAGCTCGCGAACCACGTACACACTATGATGTTTCATTACATAACATGAAACGGTTACGGCTACAGCTCGCTAGTCAGTACCCGGCTTTATGAACAGGCGTGTCGCTTACCACAAGTCCTTGTTCGTCCCATCACTTGTATCAAAATAAAAAAAAATTTCAAAAATGGGACTTTGGATAAATTAACAATGTACTCGTATGTAGGTAATAAGTACATTATTGCAGAGGCCGCGAAGTAACGGATTGCTGGACGAGTATGAGTTACGAGTTATATTAATACGAGTCAAGCAATTCCCGTTCCCGCCGAAGCTTGTAAAATGCTTTTCTCAAACAATGTGAGAAAATACTAAAAGACTAAAAAAGAAGGTGTATAATAAAAAAAAAGTAAAAAAGTTTCATACACTTTCTTGCATCTTACTTTGCTCATAACCAGCAACAAGGTATCCATGGCTAATATCACCTCTTGTTTTAAATAAGGCGGAGCAATTAGTTCAATATTTTCGTTATCGCTCTTCTCGCTAAAACTATTTTTTCGACAAAAATACAAAAAAGACGAAAAAGTAGACAAGAATACCGCCTTATCTTTTAAAAAAAAGTAAGCAGGTACAGGTAGGAATTTTAATTCTCGCAATCACGAACTCTGTATGAATTTTACTTTTGCCTGTTTACGTAGTTCCTATTATTTCATTATATATATTATTAGTAGTTCTATTATTAAATAGATAGATTTAAAAAGTTAGAGAAGTGGACAGTAATGGATTTTCATACTTATTTTGCATGCCTTGGCCAGGAAGAAATCGCATGGTCCATAAATGACAAACTTTCCGTGTTGGTTTTTTGAAAGTAATGCAAACATTTCCAATGCAAAACATTTGAGAAAAATAGCTTTTCTTTCCAGACTTGGCAGACACACCTGATTATGCCTGAATCTAAGTTATATCTAGAGATTTGGATTTGTAATGTACTTGGTACTTTGTAACGGGCTGGTGTTCGCAACTCGACATCAAGGCGCCTATTTGTAATGAAATAAAATTTTTAAAAGTAAGACAGGACACGGTGATAAAAGGTAAGTAATAGCCTAACCCGTCCTTAGAGAAGATACGTTCTCAATCAATAGTGGTAGGTATATGGATTGACACATTAGGATAGATAGACAGAAATAATGGCGTACTTGTCACACATTTACTTAAAAAAAATGTAATGGTAACTTTGGGTTACACATAATCGTTAACACATTCAGAGTTCATTTATTGTTTGGTGTTGGGCAACATTACGCCTGTTAATTAAAAGTATGTGTTTAACAGCACTTATGCTTAATTTACGTCGCTGCCAGTTCAAAGTATGTTTAAATTGTATTCTGTTTTTAATTAGTAACGTTTATCTAACAAAGTCAAGTATGTAATACGATTTTTTAGAGTTTTTTAAATAATATTAAGTGACGTGACGAACAAGTCGTGCGCCTAATGGTTAGCTACACGTCTGTCCATAACAGTTGCAGTGCCACTCAGAGCTTTATTTCGCAAAGATCTGAGGGGCACTGCCACTGCGCCTGTCACTTGCCACTTGTCACTGCTTTTGTTTAGGTACCTGGACCACGGAAATAATCTTAAGAACTTTCTGTACTACCTAATCCTACTTACTGACTCTGTTGGCTTCGAGTTCATCGAGCAAAAAGTGAGTTTCTTATAGCCAAATCCGTGGATAGTAGCCGGAGAGCGGAAATTATGTCAAAATTCAACGATCTGGTCACCAATATTAACATTTGCGCAGAAAACACACTGCCTGCTGAGCTTTCGACCGATTGAACTCGATCCTCATTTATAAACGATCGTTAAACGATAGTTAAATTCAATACAATAGAAATATTGACCGTTTTTCCCAAATCAATCTCCACTCATCTGTTTCTCTCTCTAGTTAGCTGTTTATCTTCCAAAGTCCATTTTCGCCTTTACACGAGTGGTGATGATATTGACGCGTTCGAGCTCTCTCTCATGCATTCAAAGCACTAGCCGGTTATTCCATAACGCAGCACTTAGTAAGGTCATCCTGCGGGCATTTATCACTGCCAACTTCGAGCCCTGTCATTTCAAGAAAGGCCTGATGGTAATACTGTAAGTCCACGGAAACTGAAACCGTCACTTGGTATAATAAAAAAAACTACTAAGCAGACAGGTAGCTTATTAGCTTAGTTTCCTAAGCAGTACAGCTCCTTGAGAAAGAGTTCGTCCAGGGAAGTACTGCCACCTTACCTATTTCTGCCGCCAAGCAGTAATGTGAGCATTACTGCGTTCCGGTCTTGATTTTGAAGGGCAAGGGTGGTGGTGAAATAACAGGCACATGTGACTTATCTACTTATATCTCAGAGTGTCAGACGTAGTGGTAATGTCCCTCGATCTTTGCGTTTTAAAGCTTAGAGTGGCACCGCAACTGTTATGGACAGGCGTGTCGCTTACCACCAGGCCCATGAGTTGTTCGATCCATCGCTTAATATCATAAAAAAGGATAGCATGGTATGCCATTTTTGTGAACAGTATGGCCTCTCTCATGTCCACGCAAGCATAAGTGGCGAGTTCATCGCCTTCAGAGCAACCGAGAACCTCAAAAGGCTCAGATGTGCTTACCTCAGCCTGTGGGTAACTACTTTTTAGCTTAGATATCTAAGGACGATATATTATATTGGACAACACCACATATGTTGCTCCGATCCCAAGTAAATAACTTGGTTACTAGTAAGTTATTAGTTATAGTAATTTAGTTAGCGCTTGTGTTATGGAAATTGGAAACAACGACGGTACCACAAACACCCACAGCCAAGACAATATTAAAAAGTTAGTTTCTACATGGGCCCTACCAGGGAATGAATCCGTGACCTTAGAAATGGCGACACCATGAAAACCGGTGTGCTAGCCACTCGACTACGGAGGTCGGCAGAATGATGCTCCAGAAGTCGACTCTTGGCTGATCTTCTTTAACTTTGGATA
>NW_020653200.1:8694166-8776802 GCF_003589595.1 Hyposmocoma kahamanoa
AGATAGATAAAACGTTTATTGTCTTGCATCACACTCACAATAATATATTAATGGATTAAAAGAAAGACACAAAAATCAAAATTAAAGAAAATAAAAAACATACAACAAAAAATTAGATTTAAGAAAATATAAAAACAAAATACTAATTTAATTATCAACAGCTTGTGTGTGCTGCAGTAAGCCGAATAGGTCGTGGCTCAGTGCAAAATTTGCCCAAAAGCAAAGTACTAATTTTCAGCCTCTGTCGAGGGTAGCGCGTTGCAAGGCATCAAAAGCAAAACTATTATGAAGAAAGCGTAGTACGTTTTGTAACTTTGGCTCGCTAAATGAAAAGTATAAAATGTACGTCTTTTTTGTTTCATCCATTTTACGCATATTTAGTATACTATTTCCCTTACTTAATGCCAGGTTATCCTACCTATTGTTAGTATGTCCTACATATTTTACAATCTTTCTGGATTTCATTATGAAATAATAGTAAATGAGAAATTCGTATATTTAGTATGGACGATGTTTATGCAATCACCTATAAATACCAACTTCTTTTCAGAATGATCGTAAATCGACTCGATATAAACAATATTCTATGAAATATTTCAGGATGTCTATTAATATTATTTTAGGGTAAGAAAGAAATTCGTATATTCGAAGCACTACAGATTTTATCGCCGTGAACGCCGTGTAATCGATTTGTACCAATGTTAGAGACAATTTGTTAAATCCTCTCTCTGTAACGCGTCGCGTCTTAAATCGAAATTCCTACCTCGTTTACTTGTGTTTTACTTGGCTTCCCCGCACGTGCAGCATTCTGAACAAGGCAGTTTAGGATTTAGGTCCGAAATTCGGTTATTCTCAACGAAATTTTACTTAGAATCTTTTATTTTTACGCACGCATAAGAAATAAAGTAACATTACTCTGAACGGGATAATATTCACCGCCTTGTGGTAGCAGTCGTAGGGTCGTATTCTAGAACTCTACTCAATACTCAAGTCAGGACTTGAGTATTGCAGTGAGCACTGAAAATCATACTCAAGTCCTTGCCATTAGGGTCGTATTTCCAGTTCTTGAAATCATACTCAAGTCTGCTCAAATCCTGACTTGAGCATTGAGTAGAGTTCTGGAATACGACCCTATAAATGGTTTCATAGAAGAATATAGACTAATGGGACCCATTGGCTTCTTTTTTGATACTAAGTGACGGGATGAACAAGCCATGCGCCTGATGGTAAACGACACGCCTGTCCATAACAGTTGCAGTGCCACTTAGAGCTTTAAATCGCAAAGATCTGAGGGACACTGCCATTGCGCCCGTCACCATGAGACGTAAGTTGACAAGTCCCATGTGCCAGTAACTTCACCAGCGCCCTTACCCTTCAAAACCGGAACGCAGTAATGCTCACATTACTCCTTGGCGGCAAAAACCGTTAAGGAGGCAATGTGTGACTAATATCTTTAAATTAGTCAATAACATTTTAAATAAATTCTGCTGGATGCAAGCAGCACAATATCGTCATCGTCGTCGAAATGATAACGGTGTTGATGATGATTTTAAATATCAAATCAACCGTTTGTTGATGTGACAACACTTTTTCAATAGGACAAGTTATGGTAGTGGACCAGAAGTAATAGCCAAACTCCGCTTTGGAGAATATCTCTTTTTCATAAACTCAGGTAGTACAGGGAGTAATATCCCTTTCATGGACTGTACTTAAATAGTACCGCACACTAACATGTCAGTATTTTTCTCAACGTAGTGCTTATATGTATTGTTTCAATATAAAATGTTCAATGTATGTAAATCATTGAATGTTGTGAGTACGCTGTTGATACTTCTCTATGGAAAAGCAGTAGGTGGCAACTACACAGAAAGTAACTTGAAATGAAATGTTGCTTTATTTTCTCTTCACAAAACTGGCTAAGCCAGTAGGGGTCATTAAGGTTAAATCAAAACATAGATTGGTCAAACTGTTTAGTGACAGACTGGTGCCCGCGTGATAGGTATAGAAAAACCTGTATTCTGTGTCACCAGCCTTCCACTCTGCAGAGGAGTAATATGGTTGTGGTACTGTAGTTGTGACACAGGAAGAAAATTAATTATAGCATGTAAATATTCCTAAATCATAATAAAAATTCAGCAGCAATAGAGCTGTTTGTGATTTTTCACAAACAGTTCTATTGCTGCTGAATTTTTGAACGAACTTTTGTTCGTCCAATGAAGTACTGTCACCTTACCTATTTCTGCCTCCAAGCAGTAATGTCAGCATTACTGTCTTCCGGTTTTGAAGGGTAAGGGTGCCCGTGAAATTACAGGCACATCGGACTTATAAACTTATGTCTCAGGGTGACGGGCTCAGTGGCAGTGCCCCTCAGATTTTTGCGAATTAAAGCTCAGAGCTTTGTGTGAGTGGCACTGCAACTGTTATGGACAGACGTCTAGCTTACCATCAAGCGCACGACTTGTTCGTCCCGTCACTTTATATTATAAAAAAAAAATTGTAGTGCACCAGACCAAGTATTTAGACTGAGACTTGACTCTAAATAAACTCACGATATGTAAAGAGTGAGGACGAATGTGTTTAGTCGCATCGCACTGTTACCGCAGTTGTTTTTATGAGATCCATAGCGAAACGGGGTATCCCTTACTATCATGTCCTAATATTTCATTTTACGGTAAACGATGTTACTATCCATGTTCATAAAGTTTATGTACCATTGATGTTTTTCATCAAATTGTCGATAAATCCATCGCTTCTAATTTTTATATACTGTATTCAATTTCAATATAATTAATTAATTAAGGCATATGAAAAATTGATAAACGTAGCGGGTAGCTTGAACAATCGTCGTCATTAAAAATATTGTCTCTATATAGACTTAAACAAGTTCAAGGGGCTTCAATCTCGCGTCACAATCGTATTCATAATGCGCAACTTCACAGATTGAATATCAATCAGAATTCTGGGAACATAAGACAATTTTATTAGAAAGGGTGGAAACGTGAGTTTCAGGGAGTCAAATCGACGTTACATTCGTTACACAGCCGAAGCTTTCTTTCGGCGGAAATCGCCCGGAATTGCTTTCAGGATGCAGTATTAAAAGGAAAAAAAAAATCTATTTTCTTTTGGCAATTTTCACATACCTTCACGTTGTCGGGCAAAATCATTTGGTTTTTTATTTCATTTGAGTGTGTCTAATGAAACGGAAACACTATTGACGAATTGCCGAACACACTTTTACACATAAGTTTTATGTTGTTATTTTCAATAACTGACATAATCACTAAGTTTTTTTATTAAATTTCTTAGTGACTAAGTAAGATCGAAATCTTTATATTAATAATTATAACAAAGTAGTGGAGTAATTTACAAAAAAAACATGGTAGTAAAACACCGTGTTATTCAATAATTAAGTTGTTGTAAATTTTGACTAGACTGCGCTTTAGATTTTGATGTATAGAATGATTTAATGTAATTTTAATGTATATTTAAATATTGGATTTCCTTTGCAAAGCTTACAATAATAGAATGTTCTCCGAATATCTTCTTTTTTCTCTTTGATGTAACATATTTTGGCTTATTGAATTCTCAGTTCAATCACGTAAATAGGTAGGTATTTGTATCCATCTTTGAGAATAGATTGTAGCCAAAGTGATTTGTATTTTATCAAATCCATTATTGCGTAGTTTATGATTGAATGAATTTGTTCATTTCATTTCCCGTAAATGGACAAAGCGCTTCTCTAATAATGCCCGAGAAAAATTTATACCAAAATGTGTTTGTGCTGTAATGTTGTTGATAAGCTGTTGCCTAGTAAATAATGCGGCAGCGGAGGGAAAAAACGTGAACTTCGGTTGAACGCCTGTTGCATACCAAAGAGCAATAAAAACGTCGAGATCCGTTTCTTTACTCAATTTTGCAGGAACTTATCGGAAATCGTTGATTTTCCGAAGTATTGTACAGATATTTTGTAATAGTCACTCACTTATATAGGTAACTACAAAAAGTTTCAAGATAAGATTAAAAAAAACTTACACAATTAATAACAAAATTATCACTTTCACACAAACATCAACACAGAAAATGTTTTTAAATTGTTATTGTAGGCAAACGGATATTTCGATGGCGAAACAGTATTCCAAAGCCTGTTCAAACAAAGCTAAAGTAATATCCCCATTATAAGGAAAAGAATAATTATCCGTGTCCCCGTCTTATGATTTTGTTACAAATTGAACTTGGATGAATAAAATTTACAAAAGAAAAGAGTGTAGAGAAAAAAAGTAAAAAGAACGTGTTTTTTCTTGAGAATGGCAGCCACGAATTAGATATTTCTTTGTGTTTATTTCGCAATTACAAACGTTAGTGGCGGGGACGTGACTCTCCAGATATTGGATTCGAAATTGTGTTTTATTGTGTACTCATCTCATTGTGATCTCAATCACAGCAATGGACCGAGTCGTTACGATATTCTTGTTTGTCATTATTATCAAATTAGCTATTACGTAATTTACTTACCTAATAAGATAAAGTGGTTTGATTCCCGTCATAAACTTCGTAAAGACCTGTAACTTATTGTCTAGATGCATTAGAATAATCACAGGACACCTTTATAACAAGTATTTCTTATTTGTTATAGTCTTATTTTTGTGTCGATTAACTATCGAAAACCGGTAGAGTTCCCTTTGTTTTATGGGAATAGTCTATCAAAGTATTTTGATCAACGAAACAGGGTCCACAAAGCTTTATCTTGGAGCAGCCAAGCTACTTTAATTATAGACGAAAATGCAAAATATCACGCTTTTAAGGCAAATGGTCTTTTTAATTGACCGAAAGAATAGAAATTTCTTATTCGGAAGTATATGTTTTTACTTTTTAATGTTTTTAGGGCTATTAATAATTCCACATCATAGCGATGCACTATGAAGCGATTTGAACTATTTTTATTTAGTACAATAAGCAAGCACTTTCACTTGTAAAGTGACTAATTACATCAATACTTGATCATGGAATATGGAAATAGGAAACCAATTTGTTAATTCTTGAAAGGTTTGTTGTAGTCCGTTCGTTTGTCAATCTACATGATTCTCTCATTCATGCTAGAGTACCTGATTTTATCTTACACCTTCATCGTACCGTTCGCACGTAGGCCCTATTTAATCTGTAATGTATACATATATGTACACAAAACAAACAACATTTAACGGCTCTATCGACCACTTTATTTACACGAGTCGAATGTTGGATATGTATGCTGTACATGTTCTAGTGAAAATTGAATGAAATCAGTCTTTATTTACTAACTAAATTGTGTTGTTTCATTGTTTCAGTACATCGGTACGATGGACGTTCCTAGACCCACCAGTCGCGTTGAGATTGTCGCTGCTATGCGTCGAGTCCGAGTAAGTGCTGTTTCCACGCTACACGAAAAAGCCATAAATCTTTTCGAGAGGAAATTTATTACATAAGCTGCCGGATATAAAGTCATTAATTGAGCAGGATATACAATTATCGCAAAGTCCCTACGAGCAGCGGGCGAAGTCGGCAATGGCTATTATCCGATTAAAGTTTCATTCTGGAGAGAAAAATTTACTAACTTTTTTAAATATTTCTTCTTACAATGTCACTAATTGCTTGATCAAATAGGACATAATAGGTATTGTAATGTAAGTAACGTAACCATATAAACTATTAGGGCTTATGGCCCGATCCGCTGCCTAAACTAAAGTAGAACTATCCGTTTTCAAACATTGGTTGTACTGGAAATAGTTACTGGTTATGCAGGTGGGCTCTTAGATCGTTGAACAGCAAAAGTTCACGGAGTATTTCGAAATATTGTTTGTAACAAATAACTTTGCCCTCGTATGGAGTAAGGTAACTGATAAAATAAACTTCCATACAATACTAATTGCTTGATGAAACAGGAAACATTTGCAACGTGGGACTCTATATGGGACTATTATTACCAGATCACTTAAACCTAAAGAAATAGAAGATCTGTACCACAACTTATAAATGGTAATACTGGTAATAGTTACGGCGTATCTCGCGTATCTCTTCTTTGAAAAAGCTGAGATTTTCGATCATTTTACCTTATAAGTTCATCGTAATTCTAAATGTTAATATATTTGTTCGTATTCGTGTTTTTTAAATGTTAATATATATTCGTATGTAATGGGACAAATTTCAAAAGTCAGTGAATGCGACATCTAAATTTCGACGGATTCGAACTTTTAATTGGGGTTTTAGGTTCAATTTCTTTATAACAAAGCAAATATAATTAGGATTTAGGCGCTCATCGTAATACAGCACCATTAAGAAGGAGCAGAACAATTTGAGCTCTTTTTTGTAATGTTGACTATTATTGCAACAAGCTATTAACATAACTAGAGGTCCTTGTCAACTTCCGTCTCTGGGTGACGGGCGCAGTGGTAGTACCCCTCCGATCTTTGCGATTTAAAGCTCTGACTGACACTGAAACTGTTATGGACGGGTGTACTATGTGCGAATGCCGATTATCATTTACTTGTCATTTTCACTAAAATGTATTTTTTTTATTTTCCTTTCCTAACTTTCTTGTCTTGTCCTTTGCCCCTAAAACTTTAACTTTATACCTATACCGCGAAAAATCGAGGCGACTATCCTATTCGATATGGATAGATGCCCTTTTATAATTAATCTAAGCTATATACAAAAGAGCGATTATTGACACCTAGGTGCGCAATTAATGAACCAGTGAATAGTCATAATAAAAATAAAACGGAATTTATTATAACTTACAAAGTTTTGCGACAGTAAATACTTGCGTCTGAAATTTTGAACCGTTTGTTGTGTTTGTCGCGGAGATAAACGCATGCACAAACTAAACGCGTATATTCCACACGAAGCCCTGCAGGGACTTTGATAAGTGGTGTCTATACTCCTTATCTAAACTAATTATTTTTTGGGGGTTTGGGGAAGTTAGATTTTTTGAAAACAAAGCAACTATCCCACTGCGGCATCCATCAGACAGGGTAGTTACACTTTAATTTTTATTTTTTATATTTAATTAATATTTTCGTATTTAATATTTTTATTTTTTTTAAGTAGCTCCAGTCGGTTTGAGTGAGCATGAGACTTGGAGCGTGAGCTCTGGTTGACCCGATGCTGCGTGTAAAATTTATAAGCAAGGAGAAAGAGGGGCGCCTTACACACAACTAAAACAAGTTTCAAGTAGAAATAATCAGATGCTTTATTTTAGTTTAAAGCTATAAAAAGTATGTACGTTACGATTAACATAATGTTACATTACAAAGTATTAAGATTTTAATTTCCCGAGGTTACAAGATATACTTTTAGTTTTTACTAGTTACACATATAAACGGTTTACCTTAAGTACCCTTAGAGCTAATACACTGCACTAAGAGTTTTTGAATTCCTCCTAAAAGATGTTTCCAACGAGCAACGCCACAGACAATCTACCGATTCATTCTGATGAAGCTACTAAGACTTATCACCTAAACCCGCTAGAATACAGGGCGATTCCAGGTTTACGTACATATACTTTATAGAAAGTACTTGGCAAACTAATTGTCGGCGTTTGACTTGGAAATGATAAAGAAAAGCTTGTAATTTACAGAAAGCTCGACTACAAAAGTAAAATCGAATATTTTGGGCCGCAGCCCTAGTAATCTACATTACCATTACGAAAAATTAGCCAGTATTGGTGGCCTGAAAAAAAGTCAAACCAAAAAGTGGGTACCTTTTATAGAAAAACGGTATTGATTTTATAGAAAAATCGCTCACCAACAAGCAACAAATATGTGAATGGTTTAAATATATAGATTACACCAACATCATTGGGTTTTAAATAATTTACTAATTATTTCTAAACTATAATGTCAAAATAACATTTTATACATGAATGGTGAAAAATACCAAGGAGAGAAGAGAGATTTTGTTTTTGTTTTGAATTGACGAGGCCTACCAAAAAAGCGTGTCACACACTCTACTAAACAACACTCTTAGGTTCGTTTTGATATATAAACTTATTGTTATACGTTATCATTCTCCATTTCTCCATTATTTGAGTTCACACCTTCTTACCTCTCCCTAGCTTTCCATTCCGACCTTCTAGTTCTTCCACTCCCACAATTCGCACTCACGTAGTACACCCGTTATGGGGGTACAGGCGTGTCGCTAATATGAGGCGCACGACTTCACGTCCCGTCTCTTAGTATCATAAAAAATATAACGATGACATGATACGACATATCGCAATGTCTGGGCAAACATCCCTGCTATAATTTTTCATTCAACTATGTTCAATGTTAGCTATCCCGCTCCGTAATCATCATGGTGACATTTTTATGCATAGCTAATCTGACTGAAACAATTTAAATCTGACAGTATGATTTTATGTTCAGGCTGTCATAAGAAATTTGACGGAACAAAAGCGATGGGGAATATAAGTAATGTTTGCGTGGAAAACATTTTCGCGCACAAAGAGATCTACTTGTCTATTTCTATACGAGCAGACAACAAAAAGCGTTCTTTGTTCGCTGAATTTAATAAGAATAGAGATTGGTTGGGCCAATATAAACGAAGTCCTTCTCAAGTGTCAAGATTCCATCACGGTGTTTATTCACTGAATTGTAAATAATATGTGAAATGGTAGAGGCAGTGTACCTATAAGTGCAATATTTAGGAAGTATACATACGTTACCAAACTGCCTATTTACCTATGGCACTGTTTATTAGCCGTTCTTGCTTCAGTCATGTATATTCATTTATTTTGTTGTGTAGGAATCTTACTTACTTAGTTAAGTAGGCTACTTAACTAGGTGTTGGGGTTCCTACTTAGCTGTGAACGAGATGAGGGAAAAAAAAAATTTGCTTTTGTTTGCTGCGTTCTTAGCTAAAAATAGTAATAATAATAATAATAAATAAAATGTTTTGATGTGATGTTTCGCGGGAACTTGTCCAAACGTGTACGTTGTGTTAGCATTACGGCACACATTATCGGACTTACCCCCCGGGGTCATGAAAGAGTTCGTCTTTTTCATCTACCGTAAAATTGAATAAGTGAAGCGATGATTCAACGCCGAAGCAACCATGAAGTAACGTGGTGCATCTAAATTAAATTCGGAATTTTCATCTAAAACGGCTTACCAGCTCCCGATCCTCTTGCACGTGGTTAAATCGAAGACTAGAGGTAAACTAATTTGTAAATGGCAAAGCAAAGTCTTTTTTACATGTAAACTTTTTTACAGAATTGGCATTTTACTTGTTGGAGTCACATTTTGTTACGTTTAAAAAAATGGTACGAAATATACAAAACATTGATCTTCCAATTTATTACAGATATTGTAAATGAAGACATACTACTATACCTGCCAGTGGCGAGGCGTCCATGTAACTCGTTGCTCACCGGCTTGCCTAAAGTTTTCCACGCATTATCAAATATTATAAATATTTCAACTAATTCACTATATTATTATTCGAGTATTTGTGTGTAGAATAACTTAACTAGTGAAATGAAGTGTACTAGTATCTAATGTGCTAATAAAAGTCGCGTTTAAGTGTCACCAAGGCGCCACTTTTTGTTAAGGTAGGTGTTTTTTGTTTTGCTCCGGCTTTACTAACGACAATTTTCACGTGTCACCACTGATACTTACTGCCTTTTTTGTTGTCAATTTTGAAGTGAATTATAGCAAAAATTACCAGAAATATTATATTATATTTATTGTTTATTTTACTACGTCGTAAGTAAGTCTAAAGTAAAAAGAAAAATCAAACAATTGCAATAGGTGCTATATTTTTTACTGTTTTCTCTATCAACTTATTTGCGTTTCACCGGATTTACGATTATGTCAAGCTTAATTTTTTTATTACAAACTGTGAAAAATATATGTTATTTCTTTATTGTATATTTAGTAGCCTATACTTTAACTAAATTATAAAGTTTTTTTTTAATGAATTTTTGTAACTATATGCACCATATCAATAAAATGTTACCGCTTTTTATCACGAATACATAAAAAAATATTCTTTTTACATGAACTAATTATAACAATTATCTTTTTATCTTTCTCCTTATTCAGAGCAAAATCGTCACACAAATGGGAGATTACTATTATATTGTAGGTATGTTGTTTTTTAAATATTTCTAATTATTTTTTCATGAAATTAAAGACTTAAGTGTCAAATTGTGAGATTGATATAGTACAAAATGTTCCTATGCAGGCTTACTACAAAGGCATTGGCAGTGCCAAAGGCAAGCACCTGACTAGTTATACTGTACATACTTACTTAAATAATAATATCTTAGTGAAAAATTATCATTTTATCCTTCCTCCTCTAATGTACTGTACCTATCAACCATATGGTCCACTGATTCTTCTCGTCGTATTGATGGCATACGCAGTGTTTGCCATGAGGGGGTGCTTTCCGATTGTTGCCCTGGGTGCGCCAGACGTACAAGGAAAGAATGGAATGTCGTGCATTCATTCACTGCTGAGTACGAGTTTCCTGTAATTAGATAGTTTTTTTAAGTATAGATGTATATATAAATCCTCTTAAAAATCTAAGCGGATAAAAACACAAGAGTAAGTAATCTTCCGCAAAATGTATGCCGCCACACTTGACCTATAAGCCAAACCAAAAGGTGGTACAGGGAGAGTTAAAAGAAAAGGGGACACCTTAAGTACTGCTTTTGTCTTTTATAGGGATAAAAATAGCGAAAAACTGCTTTGCTTCGCAGTTTTTGTTTTCCTGTGTATGGTATAATTTAGAAGAGCGAAATTTATGCAAGGTTCACTTGTTCCACACAAAGCCCTCTGGGAACTTTAGCGTCTCCTTGAGGCTGCTGTAGATGCCTTTGATAATATTCGAAGCTCCGAAACGTAGTTGACCGTTCAAGAACTAAAGTAGGATTTTTACGACTTACAATTTTACTTGCACCTCTATGATTGGGCAGAGGGCTATCAATAATTAAATTCTTAAGGCGAATCACACAAGGAGAAGCGAAGAAAACTTTTGGTAGATGAAATGTTTCAGGTATTTACTATTAAATAACGGTCTTACAAAAAATATACGATACATCTAAAAATAACGTCTAAAGGATGTGGTAATTCCTTATTCTATGAATGTACTTTATCCGAACATATAAACACATAATTTACACATAACATTTGAACATAATTTTTATATGGAGATAAAAAATGATGATGAATAATGTTATAAAAAAATATTCACATTCATCCTTAGAGGATTAAAAAAAAATTGGTTTCCATAGTCTAAGCATTTATTCCAAAACATGAAAATTGCCAAGCGGTTTAAGGACACAGCGCGCAGCGCCTGTCAGTCGTCATTGGGTGATTGTCAAAGTTGGATCTTTGTCAACATTTCTCCGCCTTTTCTTATTTAGTCATATTAATTTTCTGCGCGCCGATTGCCGGATGCGTGGGTGCCCCCATCTACCTCGCCCTGAATAGACAATGGTCCTTTGAAATATAAGTTAGAGTTATGGGCTACAGTTTTATGTATAAGGCTTTTTATTTTACAAATGCATACCAATATGATCCATTTTGTTATTCTGGCAGGGTTGACGTCGCGACGCGTCTCTTATTCATATTTCAATGTAACGCGATCGGTCCCAGTGCGGGCGGCTAGAACTCCCTTATGCGATAAGTAGGAGGCCTTCGGTGATCTCCGTCTCACATCACTGTATAGCCAATGAGTTAGGTGTTTGTATCTTTGTAGAATCTTTTTATATTTATTTTGTTTTTACGCTTGTAAAAGTTCTGCCTCGAAGAAGCTGCATTAAAATTATTACTGCATTAAAAAGCTTATAAAATCATAAACAATAAATTATATTTAGTAGCAGTAGAGCCCCGTGTGAAAGATTTCGTCCAAGGAAGTACCTTTTTTTTGCAGTACCTGCCACCTTTACCTATTTCTGCTGCCAAGCACTAATGTGACCATTACTTGTCAACTTATGTCTCAGGGTGCAGCGCAATGCAGTGCCACTCATGCTTATATGACTGTCTCTGTGGCCGAACAGAGCTACGTGAGTTTGGGTGTACTTTGTGCTTGTCTATGCGTGTGTTCATGGCAATCCTTTCCACAAAAAAAAATTCCACTTGGCGCACGACTTGTTCGTCTCGTCACACTGTATCTTAAAAAATTATTAATGCCAGACAACCACACCAATCACCTGGTCTCAAACTAGGGAATTTTCTATGTTACGAGTACCAGAGCAACGGATTTCACTCCGGTGTACTTCCCAGAATACCCAGACCAGAACCAATTTAAAAGAGTTTTTCCCCAAATTGATCCCGCCGGGAATCGAACCCTGCACCTTTTCAGCCAGCGCCCACAGTGCAAATCGTTGGGCTACCGAGGTCGTCACTTAGGTCATTCTATTTGTCAAGTCGAAGAAGAAGAAGGATCTAGAAAATATGCAACTGAAGGATCAACTTAGAAAAGGGTTTTTTTTAATTTAAACTTCATAAAAATGCTTTGTTTACATCTTAGATTTTTCCATCCTTTAAGGTTTACATTAGCAACGCATGAACTCAAAGACGTTGACACGTCAAGACTGAATTTGCGTCAAAGTTTGGCATGAATTGAACAGTCACACAAAATGTTCAACCTTCGACATTTGCAAGTCTATTTGAATTAATATAATTCAACTTTAACGTTTTCCGAACGGCCCCGAGTCGGTGGTTGAAACCGGCTTTAAAGAAAAACATATCTGTCGAAAGTTTTACACTTTGTGCTTCTTCTTCTATTTATAGACTTCCAAGTGAGCCAATGTAGATTATGCTGAGGAAGGAGGTGCTCCAACAGCGGAATGAGTGATGCCGTGGGGTATCTCTCCTTCCAGAGATTTATACAGACTTGGTTAGTTTCCCCGTCCAGAGGGAATGATTCTTTAATGAAGCTTGGTGACTCTTGAGCCTCTGGATTACAGACATATAACTTTGTAACCGCGGGTCAGTCTCTTTTTTTAAGCTCTCTACTTTGTGCTTAGATAGAGTATATGTATGTTTTATTCTGATGTGTAATATAATTACCCTCACCTGAGAGGAGACTTGTGCCCAGCAGTGGGACATATAAATTGGTTGACGGTGATGATAATATAATTTATACTTTGATATTACAATTTTCGCATGCATTAGTCTGCCGCTGTAATTAAATATCCACCGTAGCTGTTCAAATATAAGGTTAATGTTTGGTTAGGCTCGGCGCCCATTGACGGGACGGCACACTATGTCCCGAAGCCGCGGTATCCCTAGGTACGTCGTGGTATCCGCATATCGACGTATCCTTAGAATGCTGCTGCATGCCTAAGGACGTCTTCGACCCTTATAGAAACACTGCAGTGGCGCCACGGCCGTGACACGCGCCACAAAAATGATTGAAGCGCCAAAAACTATAGCGCCAGTGCAGTGCTTCTACAAACGTCTTATTTGAATGCGCCTTCAGGCATGTTGCAGCGTTCCGTCACAACATGGTGCTCGCGCCTGGCCTCTCTTCAGATATCTGCCTACCCTCGGCCCGCGTACCCGTATAGTAGCACTCGGGGTCCCGAACGCTGTTGAAGTATTTCAAAGGCCACCGAAGCATCCCTAAATCTAGGGAGGCCTTCCGGGGGAGCACTCGCCTGTAATTAACAATCCAAAATTCGATTTTGAGAATTGGTTACAACACTGCCTCACATTCAGATGAAATAGACAATCTAACCCAACCAGATTATTTTATTAACTTATTATAACGTTGAGGATAACGCGGATCCCATAATTAACTGCTTTCCCTATATTTTTCAATTAATAGGGTTTAGTTTTAGTTTAGGGGACCGCGATACGGTCATTATAAGTGGTGTGCATTGATGTTACGAATTGTATCACGGGTGCTCTCACTCACTGATGTAATGCTCGAATTTGAACTGTTACATTGCACAGGCGAATGCTCACGGTAAGAGAGCGCCCTAAGGCCATTATTGCGATTTCGACTATAAAGCCATAAGATTAAGGTATATTATGCCTTTTTACCTTGCGTCATCTGCTGAAAACCTCGACCGAGCCGCCTCGTTAGTGATCGTTGAGCCTTAGTTCCTATATTTGAATTATCGAATGCACCAGGAAAGTATAATGGCATATCATTGACTTTTGTAAGTCAATGTGGCATATAGTAAAATTTTAACAATGTAATCGTCTACTTCGGTTTGGATTTTAGAAACAAGTGCCTGTGTTTGCAATTTTAGTAACTTGGGGTGAACTAATATCATACACACTGCATCTGTTAACGACATAAAATACAATATAGAACAAAATATGATTACCGTTTTAAACAAAAAGTTAATTTATGAAATAGTAATTTGAATAAATTAAAACTTATGAAAATTTAAAAGAAAGTTAACCCGTTCACGGTTAGTACTTAAATAGTACCTTACACGAAACTGTCACTGCTTTTCAGGCCGCAGTGCTTATATGTTCAATGTAAATCATTCAATTTTGTCAATACATTGTTGATGCTTCTCTATGGAGAAGCAATAGGTGGCAACTACTCAGAAATCACTGGGAGCTCGCACTATAAAATTCTTAGTTGGTATTTTGAGATTCATATAGTGGAACGGGGTAGCCTTCACTATCATTATTTTAATATTTAATTTTACGGTATGAAATACAAAAATCTTGAATAACAATAACTTTTAATGGCAAAACTGCTCGTTTGGCTTACTGAGTGACATCCTACAATGTTTTGGAAAATATTTTTCACATATATCTGTATAATGTTTCTTAAAATTTTTGCTTCTCTTAATACGAGTATATACACTCTACTTAATTAGAAGGCAGCGGAGTGCCATGAAATCTTGTGTCTTATTACATTCGCCCCATAAATGTTCTCAGTTCATTCTTTGCAAATTGCTTCACATTAAAAATGTAAAGTAAGTATATATTTTCTCCAACCTAATTTTTGGTGTGACTAAAGCTTTGAATATTTTTAAGGGCGATAGGGAATGGATTTTCTTCATTAAGGTTATTAATTCTTGTTATAAAACGCTTCATTATTTTTAATGACCAGTCTTACTTATAAACACTATTTAACTTTAAATAACGTTTTAAACAATGTTTTAAAAATTGTTACGTAATTGTTACTTATAAACATTGATTAGTGCTAAATGATTGATTAATTTGTTGTTTAAAAAGCTGTCAACTCAAACACCTTAAGAACCTGGTTTAACTCGCTAACAAGATGGCTGACATTAATCAGCTGTTAGCAGGTTAGAAAACGTCAATGAGTTAAGCAGATTTGTTTTGATTTTTATTAAGAGAAAATGTTTACTTGAATTATGAAAAATTTGAAAAATTTCGGCGTGATATAGCATTTTTGCAGTACTTTAGACGGAGGCGCGCAAAGAACATGGAACAAGATACGATCCACTGCTCCAGTTATATGAACATGAATTTATGAAACGATACCGTTTTTCCAAAGAAAATATGTTAAAAATAATAGACAATGAGTTTGTTAGTATTTGTCCTTGATTCAATTTTCCGATTTTCGCTCCAAATATCAAATGACAGCCATCTGACAGCAATTTTTTTCTGTGTTTTGGCTTACTATAGCTATTTTTAAAGGTTTAATCTTCTAATGTTGCCATGATACTTATTTTTTCTTCATTAAACATTACATAATTATGCAGTGTTTAACTTTTTTTTATAAGTAATGGAAAGTTAAATAAAATCTTAAATAATGTTTAACTAAATATTGATTAAAGGGATGTTTAGTTGTTTTTTTTTAGTAAGGCTGTAAATTATTAAGTGAAGAAATTGAATTGTGTTCTCATCTGTCAATAATACTAACACTCGGGTGTTTGTAAGTTGCAGTTAAAACCCAAATACCACAGAACAATAAATACAAAAGAAGTGCTTAGCGGACGTGACACGTTTACCTACACTTCGCGGAGTTCCGTAAACTTGAGCACAGTCCGCCATTTTCGCCTGTACGGTCATATCAATTGTCTCGAGCAAAACCTCGAAAACCGTGAAAAATATACCTTATTTTGCCACTTTGCAGTACAAAAATGATGGTCGCGTCTGTTATACTATCCGTGTATTGTATTTAATTTTAAAAAAACTTTAAATTTTCTGTTTATCGTAAGTAAACTTTATGACACTGCAACATGGTCGACCTTCTTTTTTTGGAAAACGTTAATAGGCGTTAATCGTTCGTCGCCTTTCAGCTATTGACGCTAGATGGCAGCACATTGAATGAAACTTCATTATAAAATCAAAACGTTCGTAACTTGCAATATGGATATTTAACTTTCAACGTATGCCAACAGGGTAAAATTTAAATTATATTAACCAGTCCAGAATTGGTTACATTTTTAAATTGGAAACTACAAACAATCATTATCAAGACTTCATAATGTTTAACATTATAGTTGTGTGAGTTTTGGCAACAGCGGTTCTGACGGTAATAGTTGTTTAGGACGTTAAACATTTCATTTCTCCATTTTTTTTTCTTCCGTGCCAAATAACAAATGACACTAGTATCTAAAGTATACACTATAACAATTTCTCAAATACGAGATAACCAATATAGCAAATGGTTCGTCTTGCCTAAACTCGTTTATCTTTTTCAGTACGAGTTCAAGGCAAAAGGCGTGAAGAAGCGCAAAGTGACAGTGGACGTGTCGACTGATGGGGTCCGAGTCACCACCAGAATAAAAAAGAATGGCAAGGTGAGTCCATATTTTACTTTTGTAGCATTTTCAATGTATTTAAATACACCTTACAGAAAACATCTTGCTCTCCTCATCATCATCTGTTCTGGGTATTTTGTGACGACAATTTTACAAATTAATTCAATTTATATTTTAGGTTGTATTAGGTACAGCAGGAAATATCTGTTTCACAAAAATCCTATTAATAAACATACGCGGTTGCAACGCCCTTTTTATTCATGAAATTCTGATAAAATTTACATAGCCGCCCCAAACTCGATCCCAAGTTATATTGAAAACGCCGATAAGCTTCATGTTAGATTCTATTCTACCCATCTCGATTTGAAAAGCTTCGAGCATTTCAACTTAGAGTGCAATGAAGATTTGCATGTTACTCCCGCAGGAAACGACCAGCACCTCCTATTGCACACTGATGCGATTCTCGCGCGTCACGTAAACGTTGAAATATATCTCAATATACATCACTCATGATGGGGAGCTACGAAATTCGAAATACGAATGGAATTGATAACAACACAGGAATTTCTAGTTACGAGTAAGAATATAAGCTAAGTTTCACTCAACATGAACAAAATGTTGAAACCGATATTTTCGCGAAAGAGTTACGGTAAATGTACGTCATTGGCGGGGTTTTCGAGACGTATAGAAAAAAGTGAACGGCATTAAGAGCTCTCACTTTACCGCCTTATCCGCTACCAAAATTAAGAAACAACCTTATAAATGTGGCGAAAGTATAGCAAAACCTTGTTAAAAGGAATTAAAGAATAGATGAACATAATTGAAGTTGTCCGAGCAGGAAAACGTTATTTTTGCCCTAACGCCGCAGTTTATTTCATGGAAATAATACACTATAGGGATATTTTTCTCAGACTAAAGAGAATAAATAAAAACATTTTTATTACCATAACGTTAGCCCGCCCCGCTCCATGATTCTGCATCGTACAAAAGGGCTTTATCATTAAATTACTTTGTTATAAGAGTAACACAAAATATTCATGAAGATAATATAGGCAAGGGAAAGCTTCATGTATTGCCGAACCTCACGGTTTTCATTCACCGTTGTTTCAAAATTCTCAAAGAAAACTAAAAAGTTATATTTTTTTTCTAGGCTCACAAAAAGCGAACAGCGTTGCCATAAACCGCAGTGACCACGAAGTTTTTTCCTAAGACCATTAATCACCACCGCGAGTAATGGAAAACTGTCAACTCCTGTCTCATGAAGCTGAGGCGTATTCTTTTGTCACCTATTCAGTGTCATAGCACATTATCGCAGATTTTCACTGCCCACATAGAGGAATTCTCGCTATACTTTTTCTCCTTATCTTTTTATTTCTGCACTGAATTAATTGTAGAAATAATAATTCTCTTAAGGTCTAAATCTCACGGTCATCGAAATGTATTCTGAAACTCTGAGATAAACAGATTATCCTACAAATAAGATGCAAAAAAATAGGAAATGCAATTGCGTAGGTACAAAAAACGTTTCTCTCAGGTATACAACAAACAGTCTGTATAATATAGTATCTACATTAGATGAATGTTTTATGAACATTTTATCTCAACGAATATCATTTACAGCGAAGTAAATTGCAATATCCAAGTGTAAATATTTGCCCGAACTATTTGTCTTGGACCCGTTGTACTTGTGTTAATTATCAAAGAGTTGAAGGGACCCGTCCCAGTTTTGGCCCTCAGTTTGTTCTGAGGCATTCAATTTGCAAAATGTTTGAAATAATTGTTATACGTTTCACAACATTTCCTAAAGGCTTTCGATGTTTGAGTAAAGTATGCACTAGGTATGTAGAATTTTCATCACGTACACTCGTTGCTTGTCGTGTTAATAATCCCGTCGTTGTTATCGGTGCTCCCAAGCGATGGCTTGTAATTACATTTCAGCCGGGCTCAGGCGCTAATTGGGGCTATTTCTTATCCAACTTGAAGATAATCTACCCTCCCACATTTCCTCTGCAACACTTTGGTAATCATGCCCTCTATATCCAATCAAAAAGTTTATACTTCGTTAAAGAATATACTGGAATTCTTTGATACGTACGTATTTCGAGTTGTAACAGGGTTATGTTCAATAACTTTTTGTCTTTTCATATTTTTTAAGTTTAAGAATATTTATTTTAGGATCAAGATAAATAGAATGGGTAACTACAACTTAATTCGCTTGGTATCTTTTTGTACTTTAGTATAAACCTAGTAATTTTATGTAGGTATGTAGATGTGGTAATCTTATTCAAATTTGGACCCGGGTAAAGTTTAAATGTCATTTTGCTTTAGCTGCGAAGTAGAATAGTTTGTTCTGAGTTTTAATTAATCTTATATGGTACGGTAAGGTTAGGGTGACGTGCGCAGTGGCACTGTCCCTTAGATATTTGCGATTTAAAGCTCTGCGTGGTACTGCAACTCCTATGGGCAGGCTTTTCGCTTATCACTAGGCGCCGATTTTGACGAGACTTGTTCGTGCCGTCACTTTGTATAATAAAAAAACGTATTTAAGATATTGAAACAACTTTTGAAATATTCTATTTTCAAGGTTCGACGAACATGAACGAAAATTCCACACTACTCTTACAACGTCTCTTATAGTTTCGATTGTTCCAGAAGACATCTACATCTAAACTATTTGGCCGCAGCAAGAACACAGTGGCTGAGGGTATCGAAATCATGCATCACCCTATTTACCGTATCTTCTATGTCTCGCATGACAGTTCCGACTTGAAGATCTTCTCTTACATTGCAAGGGATGGAGCGACCAACGTTTTTAAGTGCAACGTTTTCAAGAGCAACCGTAAGGTTAGTACTAAAACTTATTAATTTTACTTCAACGTCTTTTTCTTTCGTCTGTTATTTAAAACGCCGAAAAGGCAGATGGTCCACCCGGTGAAAAGTGGTAATTGGCACCTATGGACGTCAGTGGTGCTTATGAAATAACTTTAATATTGGAAATGTCAACCGTAGGACATAAGACCTTAAGTCTGCTGTTCTGCTATCGCTAACCTCTAATCCAGAATACGGCAGTGCTGCTTTACCGTAGAAATGAAGTAACTGTTGTATTTTAAATTAGCAAACTATGAAAGCGGTCGATCGGGATCAGGTAATAAGTACTTTAAAATCCATTTTGACCGTTGATATAAATTATATTTACGTAAAATTTCTATGCCTATCTCAGGCACCAGTCTCTCGCCAATAAGGTTTAATATTAAAACTATTAATATTAAACTTTATTAGTCAGTAAGCATTATATAATTTACCTTGTATGTGGAGAGATAAAATAAATATATATATATTTTAATACAGTTGCTCAAAACGTGGTATTTTTCGCACTACAAATCGTGCGGAAAGTTGGATTTCTCGCACTAGTACTTTTTTACTTTTCCAGTTTTTTTTTAATTTACTGTTGTTTTAAGTCTTAAACATAGAACTAAAGAAGTTGTATATTTATTTAATATTTATGTGCTTTGTGACGTACATAAGTCATTCGTTATTAAAACTTATATTTATTTACAAATACTATATAATGAACGTATCGAGTGGAGGTCCACAGTGTCTGCCTACCCCTGAATGGGTGACAGGCGAGATTTTTATGTATATATTTATTTGTTCTATGTATTACAGATAAATTGTATCTCACTACCGTGCACGGGTTCCTAAAGAAGTTTAAACAAAAGTACCAGGACTTCATAATAAGAAAAGTGGTTACAGACCGATATTACAGAAAATAAACAAAAACAGCACGTTAGAACTAGATTTCCATGGAATTTTAACTAATGGTTGCAGTGGTTGTATTTCATTATTTTAATTTACTAGCAGAAAATGAGTTTTGTTTAAATACTGTTTTATTTTACTTTCAATGTAGTTTTTTCGCAAATGTATTAAAAAACGTCGTTTGATACACGTGCGGATTTGTCATTTTCACTTGTCTCGCGTCTTGACCCTCGCCTCTGGCTCGGGCCAAGAAGCCTCGAGACTCGTGAACAATGACTAACTTTCCGCACTTATATCAAAAATAACTATTTTAATAAATAAAGAAGTGATATGTAACGTACGAGATATTGGCACTTATTTTTTTCTTTTGCTTTGAAAAAATGTGAATTACGCTGATTTCGCTTAACAATAAAACTGAAACTAAAAAATAAGATATAAAAACTGCTTATAAGGGTTTGTACATTTCGTTTCACTAAAATTACTTACCATAATTTGTTTGTCCAAAAACGCAAATCCGAGCTCCTCAAAAAAGGTCACAGTTCATTATACAGTATAAAGTGGATTGCGAACTTAATACGTCTTCGAAAAGATATAAGAATTTGCTATTATTTCCATAAGGAATTATTATCCTTGGAGATTTATTTATTTATTTATAATATTTAAGGAGCTTATAGTCGTTTTTACAAGATATAATTCTACGTAGAATTAATTACATGCCTATTAAAAGCGCATGTGGCAAATCACCATGGCTACAGTAAAGTGGCACTGATCGTCGTTTAACTGATGCTACCATATGATGAAATGCTGCAGTGTAAGTTAAATATCTGTTTACAGCATATTTTGAAGTACTCGGTAATATTATAATTTCTAATTTTATAACAAAGTGACATAAAATTTTATAATAAGTATTTCGCATTTATAATAATGATCACATTTTAATGATCTAATGAAGTATTGATGACCTTTGGTATTACTGTGCTACGCAAAGAACGGTTCCTTGGGGGCTTGTATCCTTTACTATAGATGAAATGGTGAACTTTCTAACCACGAAGATCAACTCAATCAAAGAAAAGGCGTGTGTGATGATAACACAAGCAGGAATTAAGATTTAAGTGTGCATGATTGTGCTCGATCATATCTAAATTATTTAATTGCTGCATAAAGCAAGGAATGAGCTAAACATGAGCTAAACAAGTGCAACTACCACTGTACTCGTATCACCGCTCTATACTGGTAAAAGTAAACCGACTGGTGAAGTACCGACCTGAATTACTCCAAGCGACAAAATCAAAAGTATCATCAAAGATTAATGTTCTTTTCGATACTACTTCATATGAGATAGGCAATTCGCCTATAGTCAGGGCAAGTCTACCACTGACCTAGTTCGTGAAGTGGTGTGGCGCTTGTTGAGTGTTGTTGTCATAGGTTGCAACCTCACGCGCGCTTTTGATACGGCTGATCATTCTTTTGTCTCTAAAAAACTACAGCTTTATAAAACTACTACAGAGCGCTTTGTTGGTTTGTGTATGAGTGAGTAAAAGATTTTAGCCGTCAAACGGTCGTATAACATCGCCTCAGATGAAAAATTCACTAAACGTGACCCAGGACGCGTGTCTATCCCTAGTATCCTTCTAAATAAGATCATCTGCAGTAGGGCCTGCAAGTGATTGAGGAAGTTGATGTTTTTAAGAGTTGATACTATCTCAGCTCAAATTAAAATTTTTCCCGTACTAATATGGTTCATTTTGCTTAGGAACGAAATTAAAGCCATTTGAAAAATGTATATCGTATAGTATACGCGTTCTATTTAGTCCAGTTGATATAAAAAAATCTTTAGTATATGTAAACTACTTATTCAATATAGAGTTTTCTTTTAAAATTTCGAGGTAAGGTTGTGTTTTTTTCTATGGTGAAATTTCTTAGGATTCGTGTTTTCACAACGTATGGTAGTCAGTGTATATCTTCAATTTTACTATATATTTTTTTCTAAAATGATTGATTCAACACTCACTGTTATGCAGAATCAACTAAAGCTATTTGAGGTAGACTTTTAAGTATACCGATAATTATCGCGACAATTCTGCATAACATGGAGTACGTCTTTCTGTACGGTAGTTCAAAGAATATATTCGTGGTTCCAATGCATTGGCTCTAAATACATATAGTACCTACACATATCACAGTATTCTTGACAAGAAGTACCAAACGTAGAGACAATTGCTGCCGACTGTTCTTATTTTCCTATATCTATTTGTTTTCTATTTATCTAGAACGAGAACTAAGGCCCCACTAGATCTAGCGAAGATCAAGTTTTCGAAGTTCTGTATAGTTTCGCCTCTTTGAAACTACAATGAAGCTAAGACAGGCAGCTAAAAAAGATGTAAATTGCACTCATCTATTGACTGTAAGATTTAAATGGACTCTGTTTTGCAAAATGAAGTCAATCACGTATTCTTTCACATGATATACGCGATATAATAACAGACAGATACAGATAAAATCAGCAAATATTAGATATAATAATAATAGATATAATCAGCAATTGCCTCTGTGGCCGAACGGTTACCATTCCGGACTGTCACGCAGAGAGAGGTCCTGTTACCTTTCCAAAAACTATCTTATTTCAAAGTAAGCTAAAGCTAAATAAAGTAAGCTTGTGGTTATAATATTACTCATATCCGTACCATGACAAACTTGTCTACCAAGAAATGTATTATTGCTAAAATGACTGAAAGAACGAATGATTTCCCAATTTGTCTATTCCTTACTAAAAATAGGAAAGAAATAACGCTATATGAACTGTATAATGCCATTTCTTTCTTTTGTGATGTTCCGAATCGTGTTATCGTAGAATAATGTTAAAGTACTTAATGTTATTTACATTCAAAGAGTGTTTTAACTGCCAAAAAAAGAAAAGTAAGTAATAAACAAATCTATTAATATTACGTTGTTTTCAATTATTATTCCGCATATTCATGAATAAAACATATATATAGATAAATAAAACAAGCTGAGTCTTGATAGTCACGTTGTGAATTCGGAACTATAGTCCAGTGTCAACTGTTAGTTTCGCCAAGGAGCATATAGAAGGCGCTGTCATAATTTTACAAAATAAACATACCGTATTTTTATTTTAGAAATTATTTCCTATGTGCTATTAAATAAAAAATAAACAAAATATTGAAGAGATATATGTAAATAAATAAGTTCAACTTAACTTTTAATCATAACTAATCAATATTAAGACAATAAAACTGAAAATAATATTGTTTTCGTTGCATCCGTGTAATTATTTTAGGATTGCTAAATTTGATATAAGAGCAATAAATATTACTTTAATTAATGTCAAAGTCGCGTCATAGTATGAACTGAGTGAATGAATAGTCACAAAGCTGCCAATATAACATCATAGTTTTAACATTACAAATAGGCTTACTTTATGTAAATTTCATAGTCTAAGTTAGTTGAACTCGTCTCAACTAATATAATTCGGTAAAAATTTTACGTTCTAGAAATAGGATGCGAACAGTTATATGTAGTTTCTGAGACAAAATTTTTGTTGGTTTAAGTTTTTATTTGATAAAACTGAAATTCTATAAAATATGGCTAAATTAATGAACATTACTTGAATAGAAAATGTTAAATTCTGTGAAAAATATGTATAGGTAGGATGTTATATCTATAGTCTTGTGTATTATACTGAGGAAGTAAATATTATTATTAATGTATGTGGAAAAAAGTCTTTTCAGAGGTTGTAAACAAGAAAGTTTTAAACGATTTACGTTACTCAAATACAAATCGTCTACCAATCTTAATTTATTTTCTGATTTTATTTATCATTTTCAGACTCTGCAAAGTGTAATTACAATAAGTGAAAATTTTGTAATAAAATTTTTTACACACAGCAACAGCTCATCAATAGACGACCTCCGTGTTCGAGAGGCTTGCACACAAGTTTTCATGGTGTCGCCATTTCTGGGGTTCTGGGTTCGATCTCGGCCGGGTCAATGTAAAAACTAATTTTTTATATTGTCTCTAGTCTGAGTGTTTGTGGTACCGTCGTTGTTTCAGATTTTCATAAAACAAGTAGTTACTTACTATTGGATCAGAGCAATGTATGTGACGTTGTCTTTCTTTTTATAATAAATATCAAGTGAAGGGACGAACAAGTCGAGGTAACACAAGTCTGCTCTTGAATACGATAGAATTTGTCGCTTTTGTGAATTATTACTTAGCGACCTAAAATTATGAAATACAAGAGATTGTTTAGAGATAAGCCACCAAAGCAGCATTCAGAATGACCAGCTACATTAGTCGGTTCTTACATCTACCTGTACGGTGCGGTTAACGCGGAATCTGTGATTAAGTGCTTCTCGACAACTTGCCGTATAGACTATTGAAAAGTAAATATTCTCAATAACTTTCTGCACGACCCCTTAGTAAAAATACTTACCCCTTAATATAAAATACGCTTGTAAACGCCCGATATCCTTGTCATTTATAAAAAGTAGTGCGAAAGAAAGCGGCTTATCCTAGATTACTAACTTAAATATAGGTAGCATAAAGATTGTGTGTGAGTGACTTCACGTAACACACCTTAAAAAGCATTCGGTTGCATTAAGCTATGATTTTGACGAAAAGAACATCGAAACGACGTCTTGAAAGGTTGCGGTCTAGAGTGCTGTTTATGAAGATCGGGCCGTAAACACGGGTCACGTCGTAAACAGCAGCTGTGGTATCAACTCGGCGACCCCACGGAGATTGCCGCCTGTCGCAAAAGGAGCTTTAAACTGACTTCAAAAAAAGGAAGAGGTTCTCAATTCAACAGTATTTTTTGTGGTTGTTACGCGATTAATCCGACTTTTGTGAACCGATTTACCGATTTTTATTTGTTGGAAAGGGAATACCTCAGTAGTGGTCAAAATTAAATTTGAACAAAATATTCCACCGCTAAGGGTGGCAAGTTAGAGGGTGAATCTGGTTTATTGGACTTCAACTACTTTCCGTTAACTCATTTCAATAAAACTTGGTAAATAGATGTAAGATCACAAACTTTTGAAGTTGTAGTTTTTGTAATAAAATTATTTTAAAACGTTTTATATTCAGGCGTTTGTTGTTTTCTGAAACTAGCTGATAACCGAAATTCTTAATTTATCAATTATATTCATACTTACCATCGCGCTTAGCAGAGAGAGTGGACCTTCGATTACTACGTTATTGGTATGCTACTACTTTCGCCTCTTCTATTCGCCACGGTCCTTTTACACACGTTGAAAGTGTTATAGCTTTAAGGCCAAGATATTTCAACGCAAGCCTACAATTTAGGAGGTGAGGTGTGGGAAACCGCACCTCGCGTCCCGTAACCTGCGCGCTGACAATTAATTTTTTGAGAAAATTTGATACGATCCGTCGTTGACAAGCGCCTGATGGCAACTGACGGGACAGCGGGGGGCACGGCCCAAAATTTAGCAGGTTCTATGTAGTAGTAGATAATCAAGAAAAATATCTGCATATAAAAATTAATATTTTGTTCGTAAAATTTTTTCTTGTGCAAAAATAGATATTTTGTGCTTAAATAATTAGTTTCAAACTTTAATTTTAGTCTGTTTTCAGGATTTTATATGATTGAGTGAAGTGCTTCCTATCGTGTTACAAATTAGTATCCTTAGATGTCTTGTACTTTTTTTTGTAAGGCCGTTATTTAATAGTAAATACCTAAACCATTTCATCTAGCAAAACAATTTTTCCCGTTTCTCCGGTGACTCGCCTTAAACAAAACACATTAGGTACTAAGGAGACATAGCGTCGAAATGTTTAAAAAAAGAAACGTTTCTCGGTAAACCGCAGCCGAGCACGTATGGGTCCCTCTTTACCAGGCGGACGACTTAGCTTTTCCCTTTTATGAGACTACAAAATATTTTAAGAGCAGCTAAAAGACACCAACCAAGAGATAACAAAAATGTCGCAAGATAGAGATAGCGTTTTTTCAATCGTACTTCCAAAGGTAAAATTCATCAAATATTGTTGTAAATAGCGGTATGACAACCGATTTTTTTTTACTACAAAATTTAGAATCTACTACAAACTTTAAAGATGATAGACGGTTTTAGGATCTGCCTGTGGCCGAGGGGTTGAGTAATAGCACAGAACAAAAAGTAACGGGAACGCACACTCTCCGCCCCTCCCTAGCTTTAGATACCGCACCACGCCCCGCACATTGACGGATCGACAACAAGGCTGTCAGCGTAGCCGTAGTAGCCGTATTCGCGTAGACGGATTTGATGTTTGAATATAGTTTACATTTATTCATTATGAATAAATACGTCACTAATACATACGTTAATATATAACATCACTGTATGTACGTTACTATTTATAATGGTCGTGAATTGTGCTATGTATGACTGTTTATCATCATCTAAACGGGATAAACAGAGGAGTTTCTTTCGTTTTCCGGAAGATGATACGAAGTATGTAAAAAAAACTTATGTGTGAGACTCATTGAGTTATTGTTTTCTTCATTTAATTAGTACAGAGTATTATATAATACAGATTTATTATATCAATATAATAAGACGCCATAAGATCTTGACCTAGTAGATAAGGGTTCTCGAATTTTCAATTTGTATTGCCGATAAATATGTAGTGAATATGTCTAATTATTAACTAGATAACTTTGGGCACGCAATTTCAAATACCTTGGTTACCTTATTTAAAAGTACCTGTCCAAAATATAGCATTTTAAGTGCTTTTGATATATTTTTAAAATTAATCTTCAATATTATTCTAGTTGGTGAAATAATTAAAATGATAATATTATATCGATTTATATACGTTATGAACATGTGTAATTATTAGGAATCTATTAATAGAATTATAACTAACAGATTCGCGTTAGAATTCTCGCTGTGTTGCCGCTGGTTGCCGCTCTGACCACGTAACGTAATAACACGAGAAAGTGTATAGTAGTATAGTGTATAGTGTACTACTTGTTCTTTACACAGCGTTTATTGCTGTTTTAAAAAGTAGAAGTTCGTACTTGTCGTTCTAAAGTTCTTCCTTTTTAAATAAAATACAAGTCGAGATTTTGTACAGTTCAGACTCAGAGACTTTAAAAATAAAGGCTTCTAAATTTTTAAATTGAAATATAATTAATGCGACGCCGACAACTAATCAACGCGTCATGCATTTTTAGTTTGCCCGATCTTGCAGTGGACATTTTAACAATGAAAATTTTAACACTGCAAATGAGTTTCGTGGACGATCAGGGCTTAAGATGAATAATGTTGAGTCACAAGCTTTTATCGATACGAGTCTATCGCAAACAATTAACCCATTTGTGGCCACTTCAGTAAAATAAAAATGTAGTAGAAAAACGAGTACTACACGGACTGTTTAAATTACAATGTGGTTATTTTATATTTAGTTATCTATTTATAAACGAGAATATATTTATTGGTGTCATTCAGTAATTTTTTGCACATACTTTAAGTTACTACAGCATTTGGTTTCGTGTACGATGTATTAGCAAATAAAAAAATGGGTTTAGATTTAATCGAAACTGACAAAATACTCAGAATTGACGATCATTGGAATTAATCTATTCTTATATATAATTCATACCTTGAATTGACCCTACTCCTATAATGGACTGAACTTTTGGCGTAAGCTTGTTTACTTCCCTTGAGAGAGCACCGAATAAGAAAAATAAAATAAATATTTTTAAATATACAAAACTTCGTCAAAATCGCCAAGCAACCAGAGTGAATTTTAGCAATTAATAGATACCAGCAACGGGAACAAACATAACAAAGAGCGCAACCTAAATATAACAAACAGCGCATGTCCCAACCCGGCGGGTCCCCGTGGGACATTACACCACCACCCTCCAGGTAAACAAGGAAAAATACATAAAAATCAAGAACAAACACAAAAACCACTACAACTACACTACACCACTACACTTCAAGTACATTATAAGCAAAAGCACAGATACAATCAACTTATGGTAGATTAGCCAAACACACGAATACCAACACAACTTAAACGAAACTTTTATCATTAAGAACCAGTGAAAGACTCACAGATTTAGAAATAGCATTAAAAGATATAAATTGGCATATGTTGGGTCTAAGCGAGGTGAGAAGGCTAGGAGTCGAAATAACGGAAAAAGAGGAGTACATTTTCTACTCCATAGGAGAGACAAAAGAAACAATATGTTGTAGGATTTATGATTACAAAAGAATTAAAGAGCAACATTATTGAGTGTGTTGATATTTCTGACAGGATAGCATTAATGAGAATAAACTTGCCAGGTCATAAGAGTACTTGGACTATAGTTCAAGCATACGCACCTACTGAAACGGCAGATAAAATATTGAAAGGACTCTTTTATGAAAAATTATCAGAAGCTCTCGCGTCAGTGGATAAAAACATTATTGTAATGGGGGATTTCAACGGTAAAATTGGAAAGCAAAGGTCAGGAGAAGATCACATTATTGGAAGGTATGGGATAGGGGTTAAAAACGAAAATGGCGAAATGTTAATCAACATGTCCCAAGAAAATAACCTTGAACAGTTTCTTTACGAAGAAACCCTCGAGGAAATGGAAATGAAAGTCACCAATTTAATTATAACACCGACCATAGAATGATTAGAGCAATTCTAAAAGCAGAGATACCGAGAAAGACCCGTCAAAACTACAAACACCTCAACAACACGATCCCTATACAACATCGTCACCAACCAGCATTACCAAGTAGCCAATTAAAAGAAAAAAAATTAAATTATAAACCCACGTGATGCAAGTAACACAAGAACCAATAGTACACATATTTGCCTATCATCCTTGTAGACCAACTACAGAGACCTTGAACAAAAGCTACAAAATTTAAATAGCTCATTCAACACCAAAGCATCTAAGCGAGAACTAAGCGATTCCACAATTAAACTAATACATGAAAGGAAAGATATTCTACAAAAACAGATATTCTACAAAAGAGAGGTCGCAAAAACCATTGCAGACCTTAGCAAGAAAATACGGGAAAGTATCAGATGAGATGGAAAAAACAGGAGACTAAGAACTTTGGAAAAACTTATAACAAAGGCAGGAAGTGTAAAAAAGGCCTTCAAGGAGCTAAAAGAAACGGGCAAAGAATGGATACCAAAATTGAACAAGAGAGGTACTAGCAAGACATAAAAAGTGGACATAAAGGAACTAACTGCGGAATTTGCCAAGAATTTGTACTCAAGATATGACATCTCACAAGCAGAACAAATATACAAAATGTCAACAGAAAATACGAGCATAGAATCGGAACCACCCATATTGCGCAGTGAGGTCGAAAAAGCTGTACTAAGCCAAAAATCAGAAAAATCACCAGGCCCCAACCAAATTACAAGTGAAGTATTAAAAGGAACAATGGAAAAGCCTGCTCCAGTAATGTTCAACAAGATACTATTTACCGGCCAAGTACCAAAACTATGAAGTCACATATAACATTCATACACAAAAATGGCAAAAAAGACAACATCGAAAACTAGACCAATCAGTCTCATGTCTAATATCTTCAAAATCTTTGCACAAATTATCCTAGGTAGAATAAAAACCAACCCATGGAACAAGCGGGATTCAGGACAAATTATTCCACTATAGACCACATCCACACTGTGAGGCAGATTTTCGAAAAATACCGTGAATATAACAAACCGCTATTTATTGGCTTCGTAAACTACTCTAAAGCTTTTGACAGTCTCAGCCATGATTTTATTTGGGAAAGTTTGAAAAGTCAAGGGATACGCGACCAATATATTAACATAATAAAAAACATATACAACATTAGCAAAGCTAGAGCAAAATTAGAATGTTTAGGATAAGAGTTCCCAATCGAGAGAGGCGTCAGGCAGGGAGACCCTACTACCCCTACCCTGTTTTCGGCAGTGCTGGAAAATATCTTTAGGAAGTTGGAATGGGAGGAGTATGGCCTGAAAATAGATGGAATAAAACTGAAACACCTGAGATTCGCCGATTTGGTGCTCTTCGAAGAATCGCCTGAAAAGCTAGAAATGATGCTACACTCTCTAAACACGGAAAGCAAAACGATTGGTTTGTCGATGAGTACTAGTAAGACTAAGGTAATCACTAACACCAAGTCAAAGATCAAAATAAGCATAGATGGGACGCCTTTACAAAATGTGGAGCAATATACTTATCTTGGTTGTATCATCTCTGCGAATGATCAAACATGTAAATAAATTGAGAATAGACTGGCAAGCGGCTGGAGGAAATACTGGGCTCTAAAGGAGATTATAAAAAACAGAGATTTACCCATAACTGAAACGAAAGACGTTCAACCTATGCATTCTTCCATACCTGACTTATGAGTGCGAAACATGGTCACTGAATAAAGTACACAGAAGCAAACTACAGGCAGGTCAACGAGCAATGGAGCGCAGCATTGCTCGGCCTGAGGAAAATTCAAAAAGTCAGGAGTGACAGTATTATCGATATTATTTTTATATTATTATGTGTAATCGATGTGAAAGATAAGAAGATGACGAAAGATAGTCCTCAATTGTTACCCGCGTGATGGAAAGCGTAACTCAGCTTGAAAAGGCTATATAATATAATGATGGTTTTAAACCATTGCTTTTTCCGTAACGGAAACAATTAAGAAAACAACAATATAAAAAATAGGTCACTTATACTTTATACCCTGTACCAAACACCAGAAATATATGACTATTTAAACAGAAGTGACAGTCGTGACGCAGCAGAGTTATAACAAGATCATGATAGAATCTATTTCCTTGCTCATAAAATAACATCAAAGACTGAAGATGACGTTTTCTGAACTTGGAGAAATATTATTTATGTTTCATAAACTATCACCAATATACAGATGTCTTAATAATAATAGCTTTTATGTTCACGGCAGCCGCATTGTCGTTTACACGACAGAATCGTTTGAAGCTGCAATTATCTGTCGTCACATTTTTATCGTGATCTTTTATTTATCGTCAGACGGCTGTCGTTCTAGCTCTTTCCATCATCGCGACGGTTTGTCATCGTAACGTCAAAAAAATCGTGAACGACAGATAATCGTGTTGTTCTATGTGTGAACAACTTCATTTAAATATACAAGTGACGACACTTTAAAATGCACGACTATCTGTCGTCACGACATAATGGGAACGCGCCCTTTCTTGTTACTTGTTATTGAATAACTTCATAGTCTTTTATATGACGAATAATCTTCTTAATATAGGTAATTTTTTATGTTATCAATCGACAGGATGAACAAATCGTGCGTTCACCAGCACTTGCCCTTCAAAACCGAAACGCAGTAGTGTTCACTTTACTGCTTAGCGACAGAAGTAGGTAAAGTGGCAATGCTAACCTGGACAAACTCTTTCACAAGGAGCTCTACTGTTAATTAATGTACGCAAATACTTACTAAAGTAATCGGTCGTAAACGTAAAGTTCGTAAGTCGTAAAGTAAGCGTTCGTAATATTCAGTGTAGGTATTACGTCACATGAACATTAACTAAATTGTAACTTATTTTACTAACTTCGAACTGTTAAAAAACTCGTCATAATTAATTAGGATTTCGAAATATAATTTTACAATAACTATTTTCAGTACCATATTTCATTCATTCGTTCGTACGTTTATTATAACAGAAAGACGTCATAGTCCCAAGAAATAATTAAAATACTTGTTTGTCGCAAATACACATATGTATACAGTAACTCGTAAAAGTCTACGTCGTGAATTTAGTGATATGTGGCATTTATAATCAGTTTCAGGAATAACTAGTGTTTGCAGTGGTGTTGTTATTCATTGACAATTCCATATAACATGGGATTGATTGTAGATGTCTAATTTAGGGAAATGAACCTAAATATTATTTAGCTTATTTCAATTTGTTTTCATCATCATTATCAAATTTAAGAGTTATACTCTCTTAATTTGTTTTATTTAATGAAAAATATGACTACGAGCTGACATTATATATTTTACGATATTTTAGGGGCACATTGAATAAGTTGTTCGTATTCATGTGTAGTGAATATGAACAACTTTTTTCATATTTTAACGTGTAGTTACTCAATGTGCTTAAAAATTGGTACATTTTTCTAATAGAGAAATAATGTTCTATACTAACATACGTGTAGACATAAACGTGGACTAGAAGTACTTAATATTTAATCATCAATCAATTATACATAATTATAGAGTTAGCAAAGACGTGAACCAGCCTTTTAAGTTGAGAAACGTAAGTAAGTAAATGACACAATTCGACTTCAGCCACTGTTAATAAAGCAGAGATGACACTGTCCATAAAATCAGGGCTAACCATCTACTAATCAATCATTGAGAACTTTTACTGGAGGACCTGCTCAAGATCTACACACCTGCTGAGTCTGCTTACTCTGCGGAATTAGCCCGTAACATAATAATATTACTAAGCTCACCGCTGCACGGTGTTTCTTCACTCATAGTAAAATGCGACAAAAATGCCAAGATTTCGGGAACATATATTTTTGAAATCTTATGTCAAATAAAAATAAATGAACAGACACAAAAATAGTATTAAAATTACTCAATAAAATGTATATTAGCGTATTTTATTGAAATTATGAAACATTTACTTTTTAAATTATAAACACAAAATCACTGTCACCGTCCTTACCTCAAAACCCTATTTCTCATCTTTTCGTGACTCTAATAGCCGCCAAATTGTAAGTATAATCAAGCAGAGCTTGTAATTCAACTTCAAAGTAATTTGGTAAATAAGCCTGCAAAACAAAGTTATGACTAGGCAAGAAATTAAACGATACGTTATTATTTAGAAATGCGCGAATGAACAAGTTTTGATGCTATGTCAATTGCGCTTCCACAATAAGGATACGGCGTCATTGACCGAAACTTCAGCGTAACTAGCTTCATCGGCACCGCCAATGCGTCTAAAAGCGGAGTCTTTACTCAATACCGAAGCAAATGACTCATCAATCTGGCGGATCTTGTTTCGCTTTCTCTGTTGCGAGCGCTTACAGCACTTGCTGGGTTGCACGAAAGGAGCCTTCTCGCAATGGCGTACTATTCAATGAATACTATTCATGTCCTCTGGCGTACCGTGGATAAAACTCGGCGAGTGCGTTACACCGATTGGCATATCCTTTCATCAAGATGATTAACATGTCCCACCTTGGCGGTTACTATTAAAGACGCAGGTAGCAACAATAACTTCTGTTCCACAATAATATAGTGTAGTGTGTCTTCTTCTTATGCCATTAATGCGATAAGAAGAAGACAGCTTTCGGTGTAGCGGTAGCAACCGCTAGTTGAGCAACGCGCAGCGGGAAGTGAGCGTGCCTACAGCTCCGGTACCTATTTGGAAAACGGGAGGATACTATACGTGTATCCGGAGCGGCTCACCCGATGCACTGGCCTCTTGAGAACCGGATGAAGTCAGTGACAAAGGTCTGTGACACCCTGTACGCTGGCTGATCTGGGGTCAGAACCTGAACTTGTAAGGTTCCTATGCCCTTCCCGCATATCCAAGCGGTTGATGAAGGAGGGTCACTATAATCAAAACTTACATAGAAAAAGGTATGCGAGCTCTCGCTGTAGTCCTTCTTCGGTCACCTTCGCTTTCTAGAAGATATCGGTATAGATCTTTGTATTTTAGTACTGCCTCTATTGTTGCCGGACTGCCATGCTGAGGTCCCAGGTTCGATTCCCGGGCCGGGAATATTTGTATGGCCTACATTTATTTCTCTCGTGAGTTTGGGTGTAATTTGAATCTCAATTTCAATTTTTCAATCTCTGGTTGTACCTATTTGTACCAAAGGTCGAACACAAACTGTCGATAAGACACTTAGTCAGTCTAAACCTAAAACAAAAATAAAATGAACCTCAATATTATTAATAAAAAATGACAATTATTATTAAGTTTCGCAGTGTGCGGACCGCTGTGGAATACATTACGTGACAGGTATAACTTTAAAAGTGGATCAAGTCTGATCAATTATAGTAGGTTATCGTAACAGAAGATTCTCTCTAATTTTTAATACCCAATATAGCATTAAACGAGATTAAAAAAATTTTAAAGATAAGACGAAATAAACAACATCTCAAAATTGACACAAAAAGCTAATAAGCGTAGAACTTTTGAATATGATAATTGTGATTATTTCATTGTAAATACATACATACCTTGGACTATCCACTATAAAAAAAATCACACAAATATTCATTTTTCGAGAATCAGTAACAAACAAACACGTAATCAATTAATAATAAGGGAATACTGATAAGAGAAACGCGCTTAGATGTTGTTCACTTCAGAGGATGTTTTGATAATGAAAGTAATTGGTAAAGTACTTAAATTTATATTTTTTGGAAGTTCGGGCAACTTAGATTTTATGGTGAGTACCCATTTAGCGAATCATGATGCACTATACACATTCACACACCAAGACACAGTGTCAATAACCTTATAACAAATTATCTGTGTTTTACAATATAACATAATAATATCATTCTCAGTTTGTGCAAGTTACCGCTAAAATTGGAAAAAGTAAAATATGACATGAAAACGGAAAAGTTTGGAACCTCGCGAAAGTTTATTCAGTTATAACTTTGAGGAAACAAAACATTTTTGGGTCGTGTTGTTTTTCAATTATTCTTTTAGCAATTACAACGAGTGGGTATTATTATGTACTTAGACATTATATTTTATGTTTGATTAATGAGAATCGAAATTGGTAGAATTTTTACGCATGAAACAACATTAAAATGTTTTTTTAGTATAATGTGATATTATATTGATATAGGATAATAAATATTTTTCTTGTGATTTTTATTCCTTATTTCTTAGTTTTCGCTGCATTTACTGCTCTGAAATAAATGTTTTCTGTAGTCAAAAAATAACGGGAGTAGTTAGTGGTCTACGTTTGTCTAATGAAAGTGCTGCAACTATAAGTATTAATATTGTATTAATTATAAGTCGATAAATATGTATTTAAAAAAATATTGATTAATGAGGTAAATAAAGTCTAGAATAAAAAAACATACCTGCTTTATTAACTTAGATCAAGGTAACACCTTGTTTATTTATCGGTTTGCACTAAATCTATCCATCGACGGCACGGCTGTCAAACTATGCCCCGCACAACTCCGTTTACACAATTTATGGACAATATAAATCTTCGTTCACTCGTATTCGACTTTTATAATCAATTACCCACCGGATCACTCGCTCCCGACCGCCGTAAACATTCTGGAAGCCGACTTGTTTCCACCGTCTGGGACGCCGACTTTTTAATTACGCCAATTGGTTACACAAAATTTAACATGAGTCTTATGATTGTGGCCCTGTTTTAATATTATCTCAAGCGCATTATTATTATTAATATAATTTATAGTATTTGGATCTTATTGACTACATAAATATATATAGGAATATAATACTATCGAGGAAAATCCAGGGTGAATGTAGAGAGTACGATTGTACTAAGTTTCTAGAAAACATTCTGATGTAATACTTGTACAAAATCGACTCTCCTACTCTGTGGTTAAAAATACCACCTCACCTGCAAATGTTCATGTCATAGTAGTGACGAAAACCAAATCACTACTGTAAACTGTGTCGGTTAGAACACGCGACCGTGTTTATTTGCGGTAGTTGACACGAAGAAGGCCGTACGCGCAGGGCAAACCATGCCGCCGGCCGCCACTTCAGTTGTTTCGACGAAACACGGACGCGTGGATGCGCGCTGCTCGCGTCTCTGGCCCAACCGTTTTATACGTGAACACGAAACATCTCACATGTGCTGGAAAATCGTAACTCAAAATGTCCAATCATCGGGATCATAACATAAAGCAACGGCGAAGTGATCATACACTAAAAAGCCTTCCGTCAGAAGTGTTGCTTAAAGCACGAAGTACTTTAGTATCACTGGGCGGAGCCCTAAAGCCAAAACATGACCAACATCAAAAAACAAAAATGGCTAAACAGCAGGTAAAGGAGAAAAAAAAGACCAACGAGAAATTGAAAACTAGCCATTCTGAACCGGAATTCAATGATGTTCGAAGAAATATCAAGCACAAAAGTCGTATCGAAGAAAATAATTCACGGGAATATACCAGTGCTTCAAGACCCAGACCTCTTTCAGTTGGAGCACTAAATCGATATAATAGTCAAATAGATGGTTTTGTCAGTGGAAGTATTCCAAGAGATGCATCGCCATTGCGCCAGAGACGGTTTGAGTCTTCGGAAGATGTGTGTGTGCAGACAAAACTTGTGATACCAGTGGCGGATCGATTCGGTAGTCAGGAAGTACAAGTGCAGGAGCAAATAGAGAGACCGCGTAAGAAGCTATCGTTTCGTGAGCCGGAAATCGTGAGCAGTGGCAGTGTTACACTTGGACGTTCGCATAAGTTAATGGGTGTTAATAGCCTTACTCTACGCCCTAATCGGCTTTCGCAGCGATCGGAATCAAAGTTTTCAAGTGTAGATGGATTAGACTCTGATTTAGAGGTTAGTGCATCCACTTTAAATTATTGTAAGAAAAAACAGGTACGATTGTACGACGGAAGCTAGAAATAACGATAATATTATTATAGCTGTCTTTGATGTAAAGTTCAAAAGGAGGGAATAGTATAATGATATACTTTAATAGATCACAACGTATTAAATTATCTTTATAGTTGGGCAATGAATTTAACAAAACAATAAAATCTAGACGGCTAGTCCAAACGATTTTAAAGCTGTGTGTTAAAATCAATGAAACAACTCAAGCACTTATTGGTAATGTTTATGAAAATAACCTGTCTTTTTCCTACGGATAGTGTGGTTATGTGAAAAAAATCATTAGATTAAATTGAGGTAGGCGTTAGCACTGGCGGCTGACTATAGTATGCCGGCGAATCGTTGTATGTTAATTTAGATTCGCCGCGGCATTCACCATGAGAGCCGTCACGGAAGGGATGAGTTATTATAAATTGGCGCCTTTAGTGACATTTCTTCGTATTATTCCATTAAGAACGTTTTCTTACGTCAGGGGCGATACTTCCGTCATCGGCTTCATTTATTATTTAGAAAATCTTCAGTAAACTTCGGTTATATTTGCGTGAGATATTTTGGAAACTGCCGCCGTCGACGTGTGAATTACGCACCGGAATAGTTACTGAAACAGAGTCCCGCCTATCATTAATTCTCTCGGTGCGTTTAGTTTACGCTTTAGATCAACATACAAGTGCTAATGGAGTGAAATGAAGCATACTATGTGGGTAGGAGCTCATAGTAAACGAATATAAAGGCAGTTAGAAAGACATAAAACACTAAACAGTTTCTTAGCACATAAAATTTTTAATTAAATACTTTTTTCGTTTTACTCGGTTCCACCTCACCAACGATAGTCAGTTGTGTAATGTACTGACATTGAGGTGGAATGCTCTTGGGTGTCAGGGCACCATCAAAATCAGCTACTGCAGAAGACGAAGCTACATTTACTACGGAGACTTCGCTCAAATCGCAAATATAACCAGCTGCTGTGTGGTCGAGCACCGAAATTAAATTTCGTGTAGTAAATTATTAATACTTTACCTTTCAAGGCGACTTAAACATCGTCAACCTCTTTTAAGGACTACGTAGATGTTCTCTTTATTACCTGTGTACCTTAAGCTTAAGTTTGTTTATAAACAGATTCTAGGTTTCATCGATATTTTAACCTCGGGCTTCAATTTAAGAGGTTGAATCAGAAAAATGTACGTCGAATTGAATTGTTATACATTAATTTATAATTCTACAATTACTATTACAAAAATCTGCCTTGAGTGGAGACTCATGGTCATCTTTGGGACTTACACGCGTCGATACAGAACACAGTACATTGAACAGTGTTAAAATCTTTCAAAAGCCTCATTAATTATGGTTATAAGTTTCTTTCTGGAGTGTTAAAGTTCCAAGAATTATTTATAATGAAATCCATAACCGTGAGCACATTTCCGAGCATGAGGGAATTTATCTTGGGATACCGTACCATTATTACTTACCTGGTTTTAGCAGATGTACTCTTTATCTGAAGCGTGAATTTAATTAAAAGGGTAAATAAATAACTTTAAATTATATATAAGGGGTAAAAGGAAACTCGGCGAGAAAACCTGCTTATCGGAGAAAACAACGATCATTTGTCAGGTCCCACAGCCTTTATTCAATTTGGGTGGACTAACAACATACACTTTCTATATGTGACGGTGACCAGTAAAACTATGTTTATCCTTAAGTTATATTATACTAGATTGTGTGTGGGTGGTCATTTTCAGATTAGTGTTCTCTACCTAATTTCGGTGGCAATTTTTTCATTGAAATAATACCTAACTCTCTACTAATAGGTACATCATTAAACGATTCATTTGACTTATTTCTTGATTCTTTTTTTATTATGAGAACCAATGATTACGTGCAATGTACATAACGTGTAGACTGTACTAACAACCTTCTTCGATTTCTTTAAATAAAACATGAACTACATAATACCTGTGTTAGGTATTCAAAGGTTATGTTACGTTAGACTACACAAAATGTATAATTTATATGACATACCAAATAATGTGTCTTGAGATACTATAGAATTCAGTTTTAGGCAATTTAAATCAACATTTCTTTGACCTCACACAATGTGACGACGATACACAAATAGAGTTGTGACGTCCATATGAGGTGGCTACGAATTATGATCGCCGCCGCCGTCGTGATTATCTTTATGTCATAAAGCTACTACTAGTTATTCTTACCATGCCCTATACCGTTAATTTCGCGCTATACAGTTTTGCGAATACTATACTGCTATACATGCGACTATTGTGTTCACACATTTATGTTCAATGCTCACTAACTAACTGCTTGAACAGAGTTGATCATATACATAGGTGGTCTGCAAACCGCACGTTGTGGCAAAGGTATATAGACAAACAATCTATGACATAATGTAGTATATATTTGTAAAGGTATTTCTATGTAAAACTCTCATAAAAACCTTATCGTAAAAATCTCATCAATAAATGATTTTTTTTCTGGATTGCTCTAGAAAAAAGTCATTAAAAGGTAACAACAAAAATTTATTTCCAATTTATTTATTTTTCAATAGCGGTGACACATAAGTCCATTATTGAATTTCGTGCGAGCTTCCGAAAGCTTTTCAGAAGTTTGTGAAGCCATTCTTTTCCTTTCATCAAAATAGCTCTATTTATCAAACTGGAATTGCTTAAGTAAGTATATTGTATCAACAAAACATAAGGAGTTGAAAACTTGAGCATGTTGTTTATTTGAAGTGGATCGGACACCTATTCTCATGGTGTGAGTTAAACCTATAACTATAATATAATGTAATGCTCACACTCATAACTCCGCACTATGGAAACCCTGTGTCGCGGGTGCCATGGATACATACATGCACAACCACAAAACACACCCGTTTGGGTGTCACGAGAGAAATAACAAATATTTCTCTCGGCCCGGCAATGGAAACCGGGACCTCTGCGTGACAGACCAGCTTGGTACCGTTTGGCCACAGAGGCAGAATCCTAACAGTAACCTCAAGGCTAATATTTCAAATAGAGGAGTTTTTATTTATTTATTTAAACTTAATTGTACAATACACAGTCAACCATTAAGCCAAACAGAAAAAAAATACAATAGGCTGGTGCTACACGTAAACAAGAAGAACAATATATTAGAAAACTAATCGATAATTTGTATGGTATAAATAAATAACATACTATAAACATACTTATTATACATACATAATAAACTTACATATACATATATATTATAATAATAAATAATATGATATAGGTACCCAAAGCAACTTTATACAGAATCTTAATTTTGACAATAGTCAAACAGATGCTTGCGCAACATGCGCTTGAAAGATAATTTGGTCTGAGCTTGTCTTACATGGAGCGAGAGCGAGAACGAATTGCATGAAGGGTAAAAGAATTAGACAAAAAAACAGTGCGATGAGAAGGAATAGAAAGCTTAAGGCTACGGGGAGATCGAAATTCGCAACCCGGCCGAGCGGTTCGAAATTGAAATGAACATTTAAGATGATCAGGTACAGCCGGGTCGAACAAGATGGAGAAAAGAGTGGTTAACATTCTTAAGGACCTGCGTTCACGGATGGAAAGCCAATTTAGTTGACGACGAAAAGCAGAGATGTGGTCATACTTCCGCAGACCAAAAATAAACCTAATGCAGTTGTTAAGAAGACGATCTAATCTATTCAAAGAGACTTGAGAGATGTTACTGTAACATACGTCAGCATAATCAATCACAGGCAACACTAGAGCTTGAACAACGAGAGTTTTGGCTTTAATTGGAAGACAGTTCTTAAACCTGTATAGAGCTCTTAGGGTCGTATTCTAGAACTCTACTCAATGCTCAAGTCAGGATTTGAGTATGATTTAAAGCACTAGAAATCATACTCAAGTCCGTGCCATTAGGGTCGTATTTCCAGTGCTTGTGTTTCAATTGCAATCCTGACTTGAGCATTGAGTAGAGTTCTAGAATACGACCCTTAGTGTGTCTGTAACCCTACGACAAACGTCAGACACCTGGGAATCCCACGTAAGGCCTGCGTCAATAATAAGTCCCAGATTCTTTACCTGATTTGACAGAGGAATCACTATGTTCTCAAACATTATTGGTGGCACGCACGACGTATCACAAGACGAAAAAAGGCGTGAGCTTCCAAGGATGACTTGACACTTGGAAGACTTGACGTTGATACCAAACCTTTGGGACCAAACCGAGACGCGATGAAGGTCATTATTAATTAATACAATTGCATCACTGGTGCCACCGACATTAACCTCGGTATAAAGCTACAAGTCGTCGGCATACAGGTGGTAAGAACATTTGATGCTGGACTAATCAGATTTATGAAAATAGAAAACAAGAGAGGAGAGAGAATTCCGCCCTGAGGTACCCTGGAAATGAGTTTACACCATTCTGAGAACGAGCGAACAATACGAATCGCTTGTTGGCGATCGCGGAGATAAGAAGGGAACCATTGAGCTGCCGTTGAAGAGATGTTTAGGTGGTCTAAGGTAGCAAGGAGAAGGTCATGATCAACGACGTTGAATGCATCGGAGAAGTCAATTAGGACCAGCACAGTAAGTAGAGTACAGTCCATGCCCCTCCTTCATCCTCAACAATCTTTAGCAAGGCAGTAGAAGTACTATGACCTGGTCGAAAACCTGATTGAAATGGAGAAAGGATATTGTTTGAGTAAACATAAACAGACAATTGTTTGTGCCTCTAAGACTTTAGAAAGATAAGGAAGAATTGAGACTGGGGTTAGTAAATTTTAGAAGAGGGATTAAATTCGGAGAGGGAGGGATTCGCCATAGAGAAGGAAAAGCCCCAGTCATCATCGAAAAATTAACTACGTGCGTGATAATAGGTAGTATACATTCTAAAATACACATTACCATAATTCTACTTACGTCATCGTGCCCAATAGCATTAGATTTGATTGACAAAACCACTTTCCTGATCTCATCTTCAGTAACTGAGGTGAAAATAAAAACAGAATTTGAAATTTTGGGCAGTGCTCTAATAAATGCAATACTTTGTTGTTTGGTGTTGGTGTCTAAAGTTGTAGTTTTGGCAAAGTGAGTATTCAGCTCACTTAAGGAAAAGGAAGAAGTTATACTGTACGAACTTTGCGGTTTACCTACACCAATGGATTTTAGGAATTTCCAGGTGTTAACGGGGGAAGAATGTAAAATATTTTCATAAATATGTTTACGTTTGGGCAGCCAATTACCATTACCATTTGATTACACCTATTTCTTATTTTAGTAGAATATTTACTTTTTTACTACTAGATGTAGGGTTCCAAAACATTTCTTTCTCTATTGCCGTATTTGATGTCAGTAAAGATTGCTACTTCACTCATTATTGGGTCATTGAATGTTCAATTTAGCACTTTGCTAAAGTTGTGAAATTCCTCTATATAAAAACCATATGTAATGAATGTAAAGTCTAGTCAATACGGTAGTCCATCACTCAGCTTCAAACTTATTTTATCTCAACAATTCTCTTTATGTATTATCCGAGCGGACCTTGATACATAATATATATATTATGATGTATTGTTGTACTCGATAAACTTAGCTACTCGAACAGTAGAGTTCGGTGAGTATAGACTTGATAACATTCTATTCATAGAGAACCGTTTTGAATACTTGCAAATTTGGTTCAAAGAGTTATTAATATATGTAGTAGTGGTATATTTTAATTCTGTACCTTTTAAACATGTCATACAAGACAGGTGATGACAAAGAGTTTAGATGTAAGTCAGTGCAATACGGACTGAATAATCACAGTACAGTGTAATAAAAAAACTGACCTCAAAAGTCATTTATCCCCTAGTTTGCCACTCTTAGAGGTGGAATATATTCTTCAAATTTAAATGGTACCACTACTGAGGTACCCACTTTCCAAAAAAAAAGAATCATCAAAATCGGTTATCGCGATTTTACGAGTTATCGCGTAATATACGTACAAAAAAAGAACGTACAGTCGAATAGAGAACTTCCCCCTTTTTTCGAAGTCGATTAAAAAATATTTACACTTATTACTTAATTTTGTCGCTACAGGCCTGATGTAAATATAAAAAGAAATACTATTAATATAGTTAATCAAACTTTTTCTGGATGCCAATAACATTTCTTTGACCAAGTAGTTAAATTCAGATTCTTTCAGTTACAAATAATTAAAATATAACACATAGCAACAAATATAAATACCATTCTTAGGTTTTCTCGATTTTTACACATAAGAAATGAAGCTATTTTTCCGGATTTAAATCGCGTATATTGGTTTTTTCCAAACAAAACAACGTTTCGGGCCCTTTACAGGTATTGATATAATTATCAACCACACATTTTCTAAATTGTATTATTTTATATTATAAAGTTTCGACGTACTAACCAAAGAAACTTTGTACTGTTGCCTACTCAAATTCCCAGCTGCAAAAAGGATCAGCATCAGAATGGTTTTAAATGACGAGTGTCCATCAAGTCAACAACCAGACTGAAATGCGTCTCCTTCTTTTTGCTTAATGGCGGTACCCTTTAGATTTCGCCAGTATCGAGTTTTCCGCTTAGTAATTGTAAGGGCTTCTGTAGACTCTGCTATTCAGTGATTACTGTGTCACAATGTGATATACAAAATACTTACTTATTAAAGTTTAAATTTTGAAGCTGCAGAGCTGTTGAATTGCCTGAAATGGACAGAAAACAATATATATAGACAAATGTTAGTAGGTATGTTAGGCAGGACGAACAAATTATAATCTTATGTTATAGTTGGTTATATAATCACAAAGGACATTGATCCAATACGTATGCACATGACTTAAACTAACGCGTCTCCAAGGGGCTACGTGAAATTAATTAAAGAAATGTCAAACACGACGTTGATGTCTTTTTTAGTTTACGCTGAAGAAAACAACATGGTAGGGCCAATATTATCCAAATTTGACGTTTAAACGTAAACTTCAATACAGACCAGCTTCCCATCAAACAATAGATTGATATGCTAAAACCCATTATGAGAGCGAAGTCTGTTCAGATTATTTATTAAGGATGGAATAGGATATTTATTTATACGGAAAGTTTTCAAAACCAATTATAAGTATCAATGTTTGTAAGTTGTAAATAGTTAAATCATTAAAAACATTTAAACAACTTTTCTTCATATAGATATCAATCGTGTTGGACTGATAAATTATTAAACGTGGGCGGTAATATTGAGAAATAGGTAGGTACGTTTGGAAAATGTAAGAAGACGTCAGGAATTTTAAACATGAGATATATTCACCGACTGTCAATTAAATTAGACCATTTTTAAATAATCCATTTGAGTGACGGGAATTGTATGGTGTGTACGTCGTATCACTGTTTCTGGAAATGCACACCGTGTTTTGACCCTGGCGCGCGGCCAACCAGTGTACACGACGCACACTATTGCACTTATAATAATTCTTATATTCGATTACCGTAGAAGCAAACACGTACGCTCTATATAACCTGAATTCTGTACTAATTTCTAGACGATATCAATAGAATGTCCTATCGTTTAGTATAACTTCAATCAATGTTATAATATAGCCTACAAGACGGTAGTGTAGGGATGAAAAGTAAAACCTTTCACGAATTTTCTTGATCCGTCTCGCAGCACCATTATCGATCAACCTGTATTTTTTATGTTTGTTGTTTTTATGAGAGTACAAATTAATTTTATTTATTTTTATTATTATTATATTTAAATCATCAAAATTATTATTTTTTTGTTTAATTATTACACCTGCTATATATAGCCCATTAGAAAATAGCACCGCTACTATAAAATATTAATCTGTTTTATAATTTACTTAAATAAAACATTTTAATATGGACCTTTGCCAGTGAATGTAAAATTACAAATTATTAAAAATTGTACGCCTAATTCTGTCGCTACGTATTGACAGTTTTTCGTTGAAAAATCATTTCGTCCGCTAGCGTAATTTTGCTGTCGCGTGGGAAGCTCAATGAAATCCTACATTTGACGCTTTTGATTTTTCACGAGCGCCACTTTGAAGATTGCAAAATATCGTTGTGTAAATAATCTCTTTTCATCCATCGTCCAAAGAATGAGAGAACATTAATTAAACACATGTCACCTCCCACGCCACAGTCTGTTTATCCCCCTTTTGTATATATCACTCGAAGCTACCTTTATTTCCATTATACCTGGTATAGGTTACACCGGATTTGTTATGACATCTTTTGTAACCAGCTTTAAACCAGTTATGTCTGTTTTTATCACTGGTAAACTCACGATAAAACGTACCCTCTATGTATAACCGTGAGTTTATATAAGATATTCCGTATTGTTATATTACATTTTTCATATAGCTGAAAGATCTGCGAATGAAATTGTCTACCCCTCTCGTTTATTCCCTTCAACTGTTTGAATTGCAAGATAATATATAAATGGCCTTGTATAAACAACGTCCTTTAAATTTATTACAGACATTTTAATTTCCTTTAAGAAATAGTAAATCATTATAATTTTATTCATAACAGTGTAACATTAGTTATACTATTATGTATTACAATAGAGAAATTGTTACTAAACATTCCTAACCGTACAAAACTTACAAATAAGATCCATAGGTACATTGGTACGAACTGCCGAACTCTTTTTCAATTTGAGAGCAACCATTCTTCCACTGGATTGACCCGCTCTTTTCTTTTTAAATGTAATAAAACTAAGTTATTAAAAATGTCGTTTTCTTCTATGTTATAGAGCCAGGCAATGAGAATCGTGCGTACCGTAGGCCAGGCATTTGAAGTATGCCACAAGATGCAAGTAAACATGCCGGAACAACCAGTGCCGTCCACTTCATCAGCCATCGACGAGCCAGTTCCCACTGAACGAACGAGTGACGTAGCTGCCTCCAAAGGTCTGATGTCAACCCGCAAATCCGTAACCGAATCAACAAAAAGTAGTTCTAAACTTACACGTTTCTTACAGTTTTCTGGAAAAGCGGCAACGATGGCGTTTGCCGACGGTACCGAATTTTATAAGATATCCGACACGTTTCGCAAGCGTCGCCACCGTTGTCGCTCCTGAGTACGGCCAAGGGGCCTTTTTCACCGTCACGTAACCGCTATTCTGCAGATAAACACAATCCCTGACTTTTTTCCTTATTTACTTAAAAGTCTCGCCCTCGTCCCCTAGTATGAAATATTAATTTGGTGGACTTTTATACTCTACGTTACGACGTAGATGCCCAATGAATGCATTCGGGTAGAAACGGTTAGTCGACAGTTTACTTGGAGATGATCCACATCAAGTGCATTGAGTGAACAATCCAATTAGCAAGCACGACGACCAGTGTACCACGCAACTGTACGTGACAGGCTGTCTATTGCTCGTTCCATATGCTTTGTGAAATTCTTTGCTGATGCGAAATTAGCAATAGCGAAATGTGACAATATAAGAGCGAATGGTAAAACATGAATACAATATGTATTTGGATGTGATCTTTTTGAATGCTTATCTAGATTATTAATAAACGTGAATCGTCAACGACATTAGAGGGCTTGTACTGACTGAATTACATTCTTGTAACTTTTTTTTCTCAGGAAAACACATTACGAGCAAGACTCGTGTGTTTTCAAGTGGAAACGTCTTACATGTAAATAAAAACATAAAATCAGACGAAATGTGAAAAAACGGTGTTTTTTTTTATCTTATTGCTTTTGAACACTTTCATTCACACGATGCGTTAGTGTTGTGGTTGCTGAAATCATATCAGCATTTTCTAGGCTTCTAATTATAGTTCTCATTTCGAAATGCTTGTTTAATCATTCATTTTAACACTGACCATTTGGCAACAAGAATTAAAGACCGTAGAAAAGTCATACCTTGCAATAAATTGATATTTTGCGGCAGGTAAACAGCTAATAAAATTTTAGTGTTGAAATAACAAGTTCTATGAAGGTACGAAACAAACTGCTGATTTACACGCGGCCTACATAACCACAATTTTCACCTTGTAATTGGAGATTTTGAAATATTCTGGAAAAGCAGTTCATTCAACGTTCAATTCAAATAACAAGTGTCACAATATCGTTGTGGGTTATTTTTGATGAACAGCTTTTATTCCACAACTTTCAAAAATAACTATGAAAACTTCCATCAATTACTTTATAGATTGTGATGATAAAGAAGTAAAATACTGCGTCAATTTCCGAAAATAACAAAACTAAAGTAATACATGGTTTCTATTAAAAGAAACCATGTATTATGCCATTTCATCTCAACCAACAAATAATAACAGAAAAGCATACAAAATAAACATTCAACTAATAATTATAGACAGAAACGGTTAAAGGTTTACGTTAAATCGCCACATCTTACCTAACATCTATTTCTCTTTTCTCATCCGTGTGGGTGGGATATAATTAGCTTTTATGTATAGTTTTATGACATACAACGCAACGGGTAACAGCTGGTTTGATGAAGTACGTCATAATTTTACGTCCCTACACCTTAGTTTACATAATACTACTGTGCCAATGTCAATATACGTCTACAGTGCGGTTTTTGCAAGCATTTTCCAAATTTACATCCCATAATGTGTTTTCCAGGTATTCGAGTAATTTATTTCATTTCTTCAATTTTATCAAGCCTTCTGACGACTTTCATATGATTATGATACCTCACTAATTCTACAGCAAATTTTTATTAGTAAAAGTAGCAATAATAATTATAATCGGCAGAAGGAGCATCAGAATGCGGTGCTTCGGAGTCAGGTGCTGTTTCTGCTTCAAAAATTGCTGTGGAAGAAGGCGCTGTTGGCGGCGAAGAACCTTCCCGACCAAAACACCTTGACTTGTTGCCTCCACCACCGAGGAAGGACGGCGGTAAAAAATCACCACTGGTATGTATGGTATTGAGTATTGAGCATGTGTTACGATAAGTGTAATTAATTTGATAATTATTAATAATAACCGGTCATTATTAATAATTCACTACTCTCTTCGATAATAATAATAAATCTCGCCAGTGCAATTGCAAATGAAAAAACGCAAAGAAATAACTCTTGCCGCAACACGTTAAGCTTTTTCGTATACTAACCTAACATAAAGGGGGCCGAAACAGCTCAAAAAGGCAAACAGGTTCGGTTCTGGCTGCTGTTGCTTTCCATTGAGTAATATTTGTACCCGAAAGGTTAATTCCTGCTTGCGATATTATATTTGTAAACAACATAAAACTGAAAATTAATTACAATTATCAGTACTTAGGGTTAATTATTAATAATCACTGGTAAAAGTAATTAATGTATTACTTTTACCTCGAATTTCGGCAATTATTAATAATGATTAATGATAATTTCCGATTAATCACACTTAATATAAAAACAATGATGAAATGTTAAGGTCATTTAATAGACTCTTTTTCAGCTATTACTCTTCTCCCCAACTGTATAGAATCATAATTATTTAGCTAATTAATACAGTCACTAAACGTATTGTTTTTTTAAACCCTCCGGTACAAAACAATGTACACCAAAAAGTCAATTATGTTATCCATCCGTAAGCTAACAATCTAGATGAATTTAATTAGTCCAAACACCATAGTTCTACTGTAAGGGTGCGTCCCCATTATGTCGTGACGACAGATCGACACCTCCAATTAACACTACGCCCACGTTTTGGACCTGTTCTGTTTTTATTTTGTTTTTTGTTTTTTGTCTTTTTTGTATAAAATTTGTTTTTTTTGCTTTTGTTTTCGAGTTTTGTTTTTTGTTTTCTAAAAAATTCGAGGAATATAGTATTAGTAAATAAATATAGCTATTTACAAAAATAACAGAAGATGACCAAAACATAAAGTTGGCTCAGTGTTCATTGAAGGTACCGCGATAGTCGTGCAGTTTAAAGTGACGTGGCGTGTATATTTAAATGAAGTTGTTCACATATAGAACAACACGATTAACTGTCGTTCACGACTTTTTGACGTTACGACGACAGACTGTCTAGTCAATGGGAAAAGCTAGAACGACCGTCGTGGGAACAGCTTGACACGATATTCGTTCAACGATAATATAAACGTCCACGACAAAGTCACGGCAGACAGTCGTGATATGGGAACAGGCTAGACGCGACAGTCGTCCAACGATAAATAAAACGTTACGAATATAATGGGAACGCACCCTATGTAGTTGAGTAGTCTGCAGTCTGTCCTGGTTGAGCATCAGATTAAAGTCACCACATTTTATTATAATGTCGTCGGATTTCCATAGTACCCATACCAAATTTCAATTGGATCGGACAAGTGGAAATAAAATAAATATTCATGTTATCACTGAGATCCCTGTACCAAATTAGAAAACAGATGAAGATCTTTAAACAGCAGAACAGATGATCATCAAATATAGCTAAGAACCATGTCGATTAAATTAACCTTCAAATAATAAAAATCGCTTTGAGTTCAGTCCATCCATATGGAAACTACGATACAGTAGATAGACAAAGAAGCACCCGAATACACAGAGAAAGGCTTTGAATTTATTATTGTTCCCCTCTTCTAGCGATAAGAGTTCCTTAATAATTGAAACAAACACAACAAAACACTTCAAAAAAATACTTTTAAAAGTCAAAATGTTTAGGAAATGAAACTAATTTTTCGGATCTGATTCACATATAAGCACTCAGAAAGTTTTGCGAAACAGAAAAAAACGGTTTTATGGGTATAATTTTTTAAATTAAATATTTTCAAAGGACTCTACCGTGTTTACGCAATGTTTCATGGTGAACCAATTTTTGAAATACATTTTCTAGTCCGCCTCAGACACCTCTTACTGCCTATTCGAACGTTGCTATTGTATACTCCGGCGCAGAAAACTGTGTCCCTTTGAATTTATTTCTTATTTTAAGAAATAGAAAGAAGTCACTTGGTGCCAAATCAGAGTTGTAAGGGGAGTGACACAAAAGTTTAAGACTCTTCTACCACGTACCGTTTATAATGAATTTTAAGCAGTGAAATATTTAATTGAGGAGAATAAGCGAATCACATATGAATACAGACATTCAGCGCGTATTATAGATCGGATCGGGAAGTGTTCACGAGCATCTTCACGAGAGGAGCTTGGTTTGGGTGCCACTCAATCTCACCGATGCTCAGAAGCAGCCCGTGTGGAATGGTGCCGTAACATGATTGCTAAGTTTGAAGCAGGCTCGACTCGGTGCGTTTACGATATTATTACAGGTTATGAATCTTGGATTTGTCAATATGGTTCAGGGGGTCTACTCTCGATCTGCGTCCGACATTCGTCGGAAACAATTACTGTCAAATAAGTAATATTCGACAAAATTAAAAGACAAGTATCAAGTACGAAGCTTCATTCGCATCACGCGTCTTTTCATTTGGTCAAGTGTTGCTTATTTGGCAGTAATTGTTTCAGACGGAGATCGAGAGTAGACCCCCAGAAACGAAACGCCATTCGACGGTTTGGCTGTTTCAAATCGAACCAACGCCTACCAAAATTAAATGAGAGCGCATAGAAGACTTTGATTGCTAGTTTTTTTTACGGGGTATCTGGTGTTCCCTTATGAAATCAAAATAGCATTAATCCACCAAGGCCGGCTGAAGTCTATCAAACGATTCGTCCGGTTTTACTGACGAAACTTGACGCAGACCCATTTTTCATGAGACACTTATGTTTCAAATTAGCTCGTGAAAGAAAATGTAGAGGGAAATTAGAAATAGAAACATTATGATTTTTACCAGTAAATAAACGTATTTTCAAAATAAATCATAATTGGCCAGTATTTCATATAAAAAAACTTTTTTTAGCAAAATTTTCTGAGTACCCTGGTAGGTACATTGCCTTTTTCTAACAAACTAGCGTTTCAATGTCGTTGGTTTTTTTAAAAGACAAATGAATATACGTGATTCAAAAATATACTTTCGTATCTATTGACTTACAATCCAATGTTTAGCAATCGCGATAACCTAATTACTCAAATTTTTTATCAGACATTTTTATGCATTGTCCAACAATTTTCACATTGTCCAAAGGAAACAACAAAAGACGAACTTTAGGTATCTTGAACCGAGTATGACTTCAAAGACTGGCTGGCGATAAAAATTAGAAGTGGTCGCGACGTCCACTGATAAGTTCCGGCCTTTGATAATGTCCTCATTGCTTACGGTTTGTGCAACAAACTCGAACACCGACACAATTCATACATGCGTTAACTCTAAACAATATTTAAAAAATCGATAACGATATCTAACATAACAAAAACAAACACTTTTTCAAAACACGGTTTTTTAACAGACGCTTTTGTTTCCAAACTAAATAGCGAAATGAAGCAATGTTTAACAAACTCAAATGTCCATAATTCATATGTCCAGCGAACTATTAGACGATGATCTACTGTGGTGGTATTGCGTAGGTCTTCAAACTATCTATGTATTTTGAATACATTGCAATTCTCTATTGAAACTGTTTAAGATATTCATTCGATTTACGTGCTAAATGCCCATTACGATACGAGGTGTTTTATAGAACAACCGAGGGTTATTTAGAGTTAAGTAACAGGTCTGGCATCTCAAAAGTTTCCTGGATAACTTGACATGAAAAATAATAAAAGCATTTAGAAAATAGAAATTGACTCGACACCCCTGAGCGAGTCTAGTAATAGATGCCCAAATATGCAGGTAGGAACCCATATATGTATAATATAATATCTATGGTAGGTACCAATATCGAGTTCATTAATTGTGATACGTGATACGCTACAAATTTTAGAATGTATGCAAGTAATATTACAATAACTTAAAATTCTCTTGCGAATAGACAGTACTATGTCCGCAGTTCCTGAGTGTATAATAAATAAATAAACAAGGTTCTAGTGTATATCTTTCCATTTTACACTAAATGACTTTATGCAGAAACTCAACTATGAAACGGAGGACTTAATTACCAAGTTATTGTGAACACGTTTAGGTATATACATACACACAGAATACTCTTACAGGTAAAAATGCTTATTCGGGGATGTGACTTAACTCAAATTTTTTATTGCAGGAAGTCCTTTAAGTGTATGTGCGCCCACCGACATGTATATATACACACGTAAACATACTACTATAAACACACATACAAATCACAACTTACACAAAGACACGCACGCCACTGTTTAAAATATTGTTCTTCTTATTTGTCTATCATACTTTTTGCTTGCATTGTTTTACATATAAAATATTTGGCATTATAATATTTGTAGAGAAAATCCGATGGAAGACGTAGCATCTGTCATACAGTTTTATTATAAAAGTACGGTCGCTAATGTTCAACCTCATCTTCAATTCTATTCTTCAATTCAATTCAATTCTTCAATCTAAGTCCACCTTCAAAAAGTATTTGAGGGAAGTTATTTTTGAGAGGCAAAAGTTAGATAATTTGTAGCGCTTTGTATGGCGAGGGCTTCCAAAAAACACCAATTTGTAAAATTTATAATATTTTTTTTTTGTTATATATATTTTTTTTTAGTTGGTTTTTGAAATTTCATGCTTGCCACACCTGTACGCTTCCACGGACGCTCCCATCGACACGTTAACACTGACACACATTACTTACACATTGCTTTTTGCTGTGATACACCACTTCGCGTTACCCACTAGGCGATAGCTGAAAATCAGTGCGTTGCTTTTGGGCAACACCTGCACTGAACTATGGCCTGTTTGGCTTGCTGCAGCACTCACAACTTGCTTTTTAATTAATTGTAGATATATATCGTTTATTGTGTATATTTATTTGATTTCATTCCTTTTTGTTATATTGTATGTTTTGTTTTGAGTTTTTTCTTTTGTCATCTTTCTTTCTTTAGCTATTTGTTGTTTCATATTATTGTGTGTGCTTGTGGTAAGTCAATAAACGTATTCTATCTATCTATCTTAAAATGTTCCTCGCGTAATAATGTCAAGTAAAAAAAACCTAGACAAACTCTAAACGCTCCGACATAAAAGTCGTTAAAAAACAAAGATCTGCAACAAGCACGTAGAAAAATTCGTAACGTTTGATAGTTCATTGAGTAACGAGGGTTGAGAGAGTGTCAGCCACGGTATGCTGAAGGCGCTGCTTCAAACCCAGCCGGATCAAACGAATTGTTCTTAGTGTTCGATCTTTCTATTAATAATTATAACAAACTAGTGAAGTCATTTCCCCGAAAACAATTGAATATCACGGTAATAAAACATCGAGAAAACGGAAGGTCTTCCCTTAAATTAGGTTGTGGCTGTTTCTAGTAATCCGAGGCAAAAAGCACAGAGCTCTGCTCTAGCTGAAAATCTGTACTTCGTGACTTTATGTCTATATTACGTTGGTGGCTAGGAATTCGTGGTCTACGTTATATTATTATAAGATTTAATTTCATCAAGTGAAATTAAAATTTTCAGTAATAATTACTAAAAACAAGCCTTGCTTTTTCTGTTATGTTTAACCGCATCATAATTAAATGGTTGCATAGAAACCCTCACTTACCACTTGCAAAAATTTATTGGTTTTGACAGTTTACTAAGCTAAGAGCCGGAATCGGTAAACAAGAGGACCGTCAGAAAAGTCAACTGACGTTAAATTAATAGCAACTGCGAGGGACTGACGGTGTTTGTAATTTGTTTTGTAAGCAATTGTAAGGAAATTATTGCGTAGATCTCAGAGTCTTTGAAATTTTATGTTTTTTTTTCTCTCTTCCTAAACGGTAGTAAATATTCTCGATATATATTTAGTATCCCGAGGGTCTTACTTGACTTTTGTGGATGTAATTTTCTGTTGTTTATTTTTTATTTTTCTTTCATTTCACTTGTTTGATAACGAGGTTATATCTATTATTTACTCGTTTAATTAAAATGATATATAGCTGTTAAATACCTTGCTATAGCAATACAAAATAAAATTGTTATCAAAAGGTTTGTGATAAATGGAGTTTCAAATTTATGGGAATATAAAGTAGGTGTCAGTAATAAAGTACACTTACAAAAATGCACTGTCCCCAAGCTTGTTCCCAAGCATACACTGACCGGCACATACATAACACACACACGCATACACACATACACATATACACTCAAGCAAGCAAGCACGCACGCATAGGTACGAATGTTTTATGTACTTGCTTATTGTTTTTGTTTTTAATATAAAATTATTTACTTTAAAATATTACTATAAATATTACATACACCTCTGTCAAAGTTGACGTCAAATGAATGGCAATTAAGTTGGAGTTGGGGAGAATGGAAGCCTAAGGGTCATTAAATTTCGGTTACAATCATTGGACACAAAAACAGACCTTATTTTGTATAGTGAAATAAAATTTTGGGAGACTCGAATCTACAATAGATCAAGAGATCCGTGTCTTAGGGTCGTATTCCAGAACTCTACTCAATACTCAAATCAGGACTTGAGTATTGCAGTGAGCACTGAAAATCATACTCAAGTCCTTCCCATTAGAGTCGTATTTCCAATGCTTGAAATCATACTCAAGTCTGCTCAAATCCTGACTTGAGCATTGAGTAGAGTTCTGGAATACGACCCTAAGAGCTGTTGTGTAACAGCGACTTTTAGCAGCGATACAAACGCAATGCAGTAGCGATACATAGTTATAATAATATATTCTCACACCTAACTCGTTACAACGTGCAAATTTGTATTAAATTTAATATTAACATAAAATAACCGCTGATGACATTAAAATATTCCAACCATCAATTTACATTTCAGATATATGTGGATAGAAATAAATGTATTATTATAATTTAATATATTATTAACTACATTTATGATTCAATGAATGTGACTGAAACTTGCAATAAGTAATTTGTTATTTTTTCTACGAAAAGAAAATAATTTTTTCGCAAAAAATTATGTGCATGTGATCAATTAATAAAATGTTCTTTTTCTTAACTTAGAAGAAAAATTTTAACGCAAATTGTATCTTTCATAAGAATCAATGTTCGAGAAAACTCTCCAAGAAAAATAGCTTAACTCGAGAATTAACACGAATGCTCACTAAGAGAAAATGAAATTCCGCATTTGCATCCCAGTAAGTACATTATGATATCTCAGAAATCGCTGAGATTTTACCACGAGTAATTGAGTTTACATCTTTACTGCAAATGATGAAGTTAGTTAATTATAATAATATGTTTCGATTGTAATCAGTATCTACTTAATCAATAAAACTCGGCACCTAATATGTCAGAACTTTTGATAAATTTCTTTTTTACAATTACAGTCATAGCGCCTTTTTATTTATTTACTTCCTTAACAATAGTGATTATGTTGAAAAACAAAAATATAATTAAAAAAACGTATACGAAATACAATTAAGACCGAATAACACACAGTATTAACAAGTCATTAATGAAAAATATATATATATATATATATATATATAATGAATAAATACAACGTCAATTAGATTTCCTTATCACGTTTAAATACAAATTAATGTCAAGTGCCTCCATCAACAAATTCATTAACATGGTAATATTATTTTTCCCACAAGAAATGTTTCAAACACTTTTTGAAAGATAATAGGATCCCGTGCTATTTTAAGTTCAGTAGGGAGACTATTAAACATTTTTGTTGTTTGGTACCTTGGACTTGGAATATTGTAATACATTTATAATATTTAATTTGATGCTATTACATCATGTCTGTCTTTTCTCCTAGAAACAAGCCTCTTCGATTCGGTCTACTTACTAATTTCTGACAAAGATATATAACAACTCCAAAATATAAAGACAAGGGACTTTTAATATAAATAGATGTCCAAAGTACACGACGGTCTACACGACTCCCAGTTTGAAATTGTAATCGATGCTTCTCATTGCTCGTTTCTGTAGGGCGAAGGCCTTTTTCAAGTTATATTATATACTTAGATGAATTCTGTTATTAGTTGACTATTTTCGACGTCATAAATTTATGTTATTCAGTCACGCCTATTAACAACTCTAAAATATAGACACAAGGGGAACAGTTAATATAGATTGATGTCCCAAGTACACGACGGCTTACACGACTTCCAGGTTGGAATTCTAACCAATGTTTCTTATTGTCCTTTCCTGACGGGCGAAGGCCTTTAACACGTTATATTATATACTTACTGCTTCCATGGTCGAACGGTTACCATGCCGGACTGCCACGCAGAGGTCCCAGAAATATTTGTATGGCCTACATTTATTTCTCTCGTGAGTTTGGGTGTAATTTGTGGTTGTCTATGTGTGTGTCCATGGCACCCGCGACACAGGCTTCCCCAGTGCGGGCTATGTTGAGTGTGTGCGTTATGTGCGTTACTTAGAGGAATTCTGTTATAAGTTGACTAATTTCGACTTAATTAATATTTGTTATTCTGTCACGCCTATTAACAACTACAAAATATAGACACAAGGAACTGTTAGTACAGATAGATGGACAAAGTACACGACGGTTTACACGACTCCCAGGTTGGAATTCTAACCAATGGTTCTTATTGCTCTTTTCCGTAGGGCGAAGGCCTTTTTCACGTTATATACTTAGAGGAATTCTGTCATAAGTTGACTATTTTCGAGTTCATAAATTTATGTCGGAAAATCATGTATTACATAAAACTTTACTGTGCATTTTCTTTCGGTACAATGAAAATAATCGCTTCTCGTCCTAATCAATATTTTAATAGACTTCGTGAAGTCGATACGGTTCTAGCGTTTATTGTTAAAATTATTGCAAGCGATTAATCTGTTATTTGCAATGGTTGCTGAGAGATTTATGACGAGCGGTACTTATATTCGAATCGCAAAATTAATTTTCACGATTGCAATTATCCTTAGTATCTATTTAACAACTTTAGGACAAGCCTATTTTGGGAACAGGGCATTTTTTTAGTGTTACTTTGTTATTAATTTCTTTAAAGTCCAGGTTCTAAATTAACTTCAGAACTTCACATAGTATATACGAATGTTTGTAGTACTACCTGCGCTTAAGAAAATTAAACAAAAAGTTTTAAGGTTTAGTTTTAATTAGTATCTTAGCAAGTATGGTGGGTTATGGTAAGTTCATGGCCGCACCACCAAACAGTTACCAACATTTTTGCAAGTAAGTTTCATTTTTTGGCCAAGAATCCATTTTTGATTACAAATAAGTCATGTCGAGTCATTAATAGAATGCAACTTCCAACGCGATGTTGTGAACATGACTGCGTTCCGGTTTTGAGGGGTAAAGGTGCTGGTAAGCGAATTTTGGTGGTACAGGCATATGGGACTTGTCAACTTATGTTTCAGGGCTACTCAGGGTGACAAGCGCAATGGCAGTGCCCCACAGATCTTTTTGATTTAAAGCTCTCAATAGCACTGCACCTGCAATGGATATTCGTGTCGCTTGCCACCAGACGCAAGACTTGTTCTTCCCGTCAGTTGTCACGATAACAAAATGCGTGTGTTACATTTTTTAGTTATTGTATATTTCACAGATATAGCACAAATGTGTAATATATAATTTCAGTTCAATATTTGTGTCGATCAACTTTCATTCGATCGAATAATTATTATTAAAATCTGAAAATAGTGTTCACGCATAATAATCGACCGCCCACAGACGCTTTGAGAATGTGAACAATAAATCAAATACATAATAATAATATCATCACTACGCCGATATAGCTTCGCCAATACCAAGATGTGGATCGAAAATTATCCTCGTGTTTTCCATTGCTTATCGATTCTGACGTGAGTCGAACAATATTTGCCGTATAAACAAAACAGGAAAATTATTGTTTCGAAATATAATGTTTTCATGCAGACGTGAATAAATTTAATTAAAATGTTATAATCCTCTTTATCAGTTTCAATTTGAATGTTTGTTTATTCACGTTTATTTGCTTTAACAGAAAATGCTTCGATGGACAAAGTTGTGATTGTTTTATTTATTGTACAAAACGTTCTATGCAAATACATAGGTATTTTGTGGTTACAAACTTTAATGGAAACTGTAGCAGTGTTCTCGATTTGTGGCAATTCAGAACACGCCCGACTGCGCGATGTTACGAACACTTACTATGCCAGAACTGACTTAGTTTACTCAAACAACAATTGGAACACTTTGCATAGTGACTTCCAAAACCTGCAACCATGTAGGCAGACACTATTCAGAATATCTAAGTACATTGATATTTAGAAGGTTGTGGATAAGTCAAATAATCATTTATTCCATAGCTACAATAAATTTACACTTAAAAACGTCACTTTTAAGCTACTATTCGTTCACTACGCTGACTTCCCTGAGAAGAACGAGCAAGAAACTCTAGGGATTGCACTTTTCAAATAAACTTGAATGCTATGGAATACACACTCAACATACACACTCAAAACACTTTGTAGGTATACACTATGAATCAAATTTATGTGGAATCTAGAGCCATGTCGTCTTTCCATATATCTTTATCTAATACGTAGTCTTCAATTTTGTATTACGACTTTTCAATTAATATATTTTTATTGCAGTTTTTAAACTTAGGAAATGATAATCTTATTATATTATGTTCCGGAATCTCATAGTTCCCTATAAGAGTCGTTTACCTTGGTTAAACGAAATCGTGATACCATGAGTTTGGTCATAGCTCTAAGTTAATATTATGCATATCTTCTTTCTTATTGAAATTATGTATATTTTTACGGGCATACAAAATATTTGAGTAAATGAACTGTGATGCCACAGAATTGTTCTTAGCATTCGATCATTGTATTAATAATTATAATAAAATAAATGTTATGAACCATTTTAATATACGGCGTTCGGAACAATGATTTTTTAAAATTATTGTACAAAATTGGCATTCCGGGTTTAGTGAAGAAAAAATGTCCTGTGGGCTGACCAGCGACCTCAAAGTCATCGTAAGCATTCGCAGCAAATAACAAAGTTTATTACCACCGACACCCTATCTTTATGATAATTCATAAGATTGCATTGAGAGTGGCAAAAAGCAATTTTATTTATTTATGCATAGAACATTGGCTATAGAGCCATTAAATATAGAGCGGTTAATTGATTAATCCAAAAGAGTACCCCTTAAGAATTTTGCCAGTATCGAGTTTTTAAGTTTAGTAATTTTAGAGGATTCTGCACGTTCTGTTATTCATCGAGTACCTATTGCATAAGAATGCTAAAACTAAAATTTTATTCGTGTAACTACAAAAACCCTTTATTTTTTCCTTATTTTTCTGTCAATTCTCAGACATTTGTAAGATTTCTGTCTGTCTTGTCACAATCTTTTAAAATAACACAACTTTTTAGACAACGACAATGCAATATTATGGTGTATAGAGTTATTCCAGCGTTTTCTTAAGCTTGAAATGTGGAATTAATAAGATATCATCATTCAGTATACAGTGTTTACGGTAAGTTCTTAAATGTTCAATGAATTACAATTTATATAGATTTTAGGACTTTCGTGGTTATTCACTAAGTGATTATCACTAATGTCAGGTTTCTTACCACGGTATGACTTCTTTTTATTTTCCCGATATTTCGGAACGATTGCACGCCCCATGGTCACGGATTGAATGGACGACGGCAGATGACTACCTTCTACACTGGACACCGGGTGTCTATATAGTGAACTACAGTTGTGGGAGCTCCTATATCGGTCAGACTAAACGAACAATTGTCGACCGTATGAAGGAACATATCCGAGCAGTCAAGTTTTAAATTAAGAATCGTGATATTAGTGATAATCATTTAATTATAATTTAGTATTGAGTTTACTCTAAAAGTTTGAAAATTATAATCGTTTTGAAAATCCGCAATCACCCCTAGAACGGCCTTAGAAGTTGGCGTCAGCTTCATAAAAATCTGCACACCTATACTTCATGTTTACTTTAGATACGATAAATGATGATCCTCTTCTACATCTTCCTAAATACAATGAGTATTTTCTGCCCTTCTCAAATTTAAAAGATAGGCTCTTATTGGTGCTATAAACGCCGTTCAGTCCTTTGCTTTTTGGTTTATATATAACGGAAGTTGTGAGAATTGTGTTCAAAGGCTTATTACCCGCCTGCGCGACAGTAAATACGGGGTTATGATTTTTGAAAGAATGTATAGACGATTTGCTGCAAAAGCACTAGAAGAAAAGTCAACCTAGATGAAGTAGCTAGAATAATACAGATAGTGACAATTTCATTTCGATCACTCCTTCAGTTTGCCACAAAGTTCCACAGAGCTCGTTTTCTGCAACGATAAAAGATATCCGCGTCTCGGTACAGTTATAGGAGAAGCTTCTTTTATTAGCTTTACTTTTGAAATGGTCTGCTTCTTTATGCATCTTGCTAATACTTACTTTTTACTGTCTATAGACTTTACATTACAGGGGCTATTTTTGTATTTTGTTTTAAACATTGTGACCATAACTAGACGAACACAATAAATATTGTTCATATTTCGTATTTCCATCACATAATTTAGTCAGAGAATAAAATCCATTAATAAGCTTTAATGATAAAACGATTTGTTAATGAAATTCCATAGATTTGTAACGGCTAACACAGCTATAGATAATTAATTATATCTATAGGCTAAAATGACGTAAAAAAAAAGAACACCTTATAGTATTTTGTTAAATGTTCTAGTTAATCTGAATTTGAAATTATTTCAATGTCACAGTTTCAATTAAAATTCCGTGTTTAATTTGAGCAAACACAAAAACATTTGATATTATAATAACATTTGCTTATAAATTATTCATACTCAAATGCAAAATATATACATACTCAAAAATTATTTTGGGCCTCAATTAATTATATTTTTTTACTGCAGTATAAAATAATATCGTAATAGATACTTTCAAGCAAAAACTTTTATATGAAAACAGAACTGTGACATATACCGCACTCGTATACTGTACGTTTACTCTAAATGAAGAGTCCATGCGAATCGACACGAATTTAGCACCGCTTGAAAACATTCATTCAACTCAAATGAGCCGTTATTGGAAGGAATAAAATGCTGCAGAGAAACCCTTCCAAAAGAATTCATGTCAATTCCATGCGATCAGTTTTTTATAGACCACGTTCCATTTCATTGCCGGTCGTGAAAAGAAATTGAACTCGTGGTGGCGTAATTGTGATGCGTTCGTAAAAGTCCCTTTAATATTAATTCTTGATTGATACCTATATGTCTTGTAATATGCACCATTATTTTCAGCGGATTTCCGTCTTTCCTTGCCCCATTTATATCATTTCAAGATACTTTGAATCCGCAGTGAAAACTTATTGGAGATTATTTTTCAGCGCACCACTCCAGCACCGAATATCAATCTTCCGGAGCTACCTGAATGCATCACCAAGTTAGAATTATCGAACATTGAGGGAGATACCTCAACGCCACTCAGTGCTCAGCATCAACTACAGTTACTAAACGAGAGGCTGGAACAGCAAGCGCAACAGACGCGCGCCGCTGTCGCGCAGCTGCTGTTGCTGCGGGATCAACTTGCTGCCGAACAAGCCGCTCGCTATGAAGCCCAGGTATTCTTATTAATTCTGGAACTTTCCGAATATTCCGATTATAGCCTACTTTGTCTCTGCACTCTATATTTTTATGCAGTATGCTATATGGTATATACGGTTGCAGGATTTTTATTTAGCCACTCATCGTGTCTCCTGCTGAGTTGTACCTCTTTGACTGTGGTGTTTAAATAGAACTTTCATATCAGAATACTTTATCATGACAGTTTTACACAACGTATATCAATCGTAATGGATGTAAGAATAGTTACGACAACTGCCAAAACAAATTGTCTCCTAAACAAAAACCAGTAGTTCCAACGTTGTAGACTCCCCTTACACTGGCCAACAAATATCACAAATTTTCATTAGTAATCTAAAACAAATTGTCTCCTAAACAAAAACCAGTAGTTCCAACGTTGTAGACTCCCCTTACACTGGCCAACAAATATCACAAGTTTTCATTAGTAATCTACATGAGAGATCAAGTTAGTTTATGAACCTCTTTTTATTCATTCCGAATAGTAGATACGAGACAGGATACGAGAACTTGCAACTTGGTTGCAATGGTATTTCGGTGATTAAAACTAAAATTCAAACGTTAATATCAAAAAGGAGTTCAGCCATAATTTGAAGCTTCGGATTAGAGGTAAATACATTTCCAATTCCTACAAAATGTACCTACTGGCTACGCCGAGCAAAACAGTCGTTACGTATTCGTATCCTACTTTGGGTACCAACAATAAGCGAAATAAATGAGCAAGCGACACCTCTCGAAAAAACGAATAACAAACATGAGGGGTTAACGCGCGCTTTGCATGGTAAATAAAATGTTATTCGGGTATATTTGCGCATTTGTGTTACAGAAATAGCATATTTGCCACTTCGTCGCCTAATCGTATCGATTTCTTTTCTGTCACAATTTCTTTAACTAGCTCATTACCACCTACTACTATATACTTTCATTTATAAATTTATAAACAGGCTGCGTTACTTTTGAAATCATAGCATAATCATAATCCTTAAGCAAGCAAATTATATTTAGAATCATCAAAATTATTAAACACTACTGCGTATTCGTAAGGCAGACACAAATTTTAACATTGATTCTACAGAAATCTTTGATGTTTTGAACCTGTCGGCATTGGCCACATTGTAGGTTTACATGTTTAAAAGTATAACATTGTGATGTAATAGAAAAATAAACAATTTTTACAATAGTGTGGACCAGTGTTTCCCAAACATTGTTCTGCTATAGCCCGGCAACTTTCATACTGCTTCTTCGTGACCCACTCAATACTTTAAACTGCTGCCAAGCTGGTTACATTAAGTAAAGATACACATTTATTGTTAGTAAAAATGTTTTACTAATATTATTTCGGTATCGCATATTTAGTGCGAAGTACGGAGCTGCCGGTTATTTTTTACTAAAGAATCCAAGTTCGCTATCCTGAGGTCTGGTTCCACTTCAACAAGACGGGAATGTTGCGACCCGGTATTTTATTTTGAGAGCCCGGTACTGGGTCGCGACTCACCAAATGGGAAACGCTGGTATAGACCTAAATAATCTATTATTTTACATTTTTACGCACTACTGTTTTGACAAAAAAAAAAAATTCTATGCTACCCGGACTTTTTAATAGACAACGAATATTTTCAAGATGTTTTTTTAACAATTTCGCCAAGGTTTGAAACAGGCCAATTTGAAACAGTTTTCGTTATGACATGCTAATTTTCATTAATTTGTTGTTTATATTGCGCCAAATATTCCAGGCTCGAACTCACCAGCTGTTAGTTCACAACAAAGAGTTATTGGAGCATATTGCGGCGCTGGTCGCTCATTTGCAAGAGCGTGAACGCGGGTCGTCCCGACCTATCAGCGCGCAGCAACTTACTCTCTTGCCACAGGTAAAAACCAAAGCATAGCACAATCAGACAGCCAACTTACTACTTGGAATGAACAAATTATCTAATCGGTACCTTAAAGCGGTTACAGCAACTTTTGGCACCGCGTCTGCAACGATTAAAGGAGCATCCACACACATCAGGGACGTGCCCGGGACGTGGACGGGGCGTGCTAGTTTGTATGAACTGCGGGCCCGTCCCGGCGCCGGCCCAGACACGGACATGTGTGAACGAGTTCATACAAAATATACGCAAGGATATTTTTTGAGCCCCTGACAGAGCACGGCCCGTCCACGTCCCGGGCACGGCCCGGATATGTGTGAATAGACCTTTAGTCGCGATGCAACGCGATGCACGTTTCTTATGCTTTTCATATTCATTTATTTCTCTAATATTAAAGTAAGCATAAATTGCACTATATGTCAAAGTATAAAAAATTATATCGGGATCGTCAAACAAAACTAAAAAATACACGATAGCGTTATATTTTAAGGTCCATAAATTCGTTTACAGAGTATAATGCGACGCTATAGCGCGTTTCAGTTTGTATTGTTGCAAAAAGTGGCCGCGTGAATTTTTTTGTACCCGCTTTAATGTACCCGTTTTGTTTCTTTCATGAGTTACTTCATCCTATTTGTAGTACCATTAGAAATTTCCACTTCGTGTTACGGAATGAGTGTGAAGTATCTAATTATTTTTCATTTAAAAAAGAAATATTCGTTGCCTAGGAAATTGCCTGTTTATTATACTTACGTACATTAAAATTCGTTGAAACTTACGAACTTGGTAGAGTGAAATGAATATTTATGTTAATTACCACCCACATTGTTTTCCGTAAAACTGGGGTTGAAATGCAATACATTTTCAAAAGGAATGCTAATGAGTATATCTAACGTAGGATGGTTGCTTTTGCAGCTGGTATACACAAAATAACGTACTTAATAGGTAAGTGTTTACAAAAGTTCTTTGCCAGGTTCATAAGTTTTCTACAGAATCCAGTTGCAAAACATTCGATTCCTTATTTAATGTTCAACGGTTACCTAACCATGGTACTAATACGGCTATTTCAATAACACTGTTGAACCGAAATCAAGCTAAGTCTTCGTCGCTAAGTCGTAAGACGCGTTTTGGCTATAACTAATGTTATATCGGTTACAATACCAACATTTACCTTTACGATCAGTAACAGCTGCAGTCGTATTTCTACCATTAATGTAATGAGCCACAGAAATACTTAAAGTAGGTACTTCCTACGATACGTTTTCTCTACCTACACCTTCCTTGCATTTTGATGTTATGGTTTGCCTGATATTTGATACTTGAGACGTGTGAACATATTATTTTTTTTACATAATAAACTGTGTTGTATGCAAATGTGCGTTGGAATGTTCTTCATGGCATGAGTCGTTCGTTTGTAGTATAATCGTAATCATCATTGCCTTTGTACTTTTTATTTATCATGATCATGAAACAGAATGAAACCTCATATCTCGTCAACATCCAGTTACAATTAACCAATGATTTTATTTGCTGCATCTGTGTTGTCCTATTTGTTATGTACCCATACTTAAGTTTATATTTTCTTAATCATGAACTCTCGTTATATTTTAATATCACTTTTAAAATATCTCTCCTTCGTGTTTCTATTTGCATTTTATTTCTGAATAATGTATATTAATAATGGTCATCAATTTGTTGAAAATGTACTTTGTTTAATGGTTAAGTTGATGTAGGAGAATGTTTAAACCGTTTTTCACAAAAAATAATATAGTCTTACTGGTTAGTGTGATTTAGCAATTGTCGGAAAAAGATGTTCCACATATATAGATACATGTATAGATATAGCCACAAGGAGCGGCATGGAGTTGTTAAAACCACCAAATACTAATTAATTGCTTTTACGAATTCCGAGTTTCCGGAAATGGTTTTACTGCATCGTAAGACAAAACTACTGATCTAGGAAGTCGAATTTAAAGTAATTCTAATAGTGCCATGTAAAAAATGGAGTAAGTGGATAACTGACATTTTACCAAAGCAGAGAATAATAAAGTAACAAGAATGGTCACTCTCTGCCCGTCCCTAGCTTTAAATAACACACCGCGCCCTGCATATTGACTGTCACATTGACGGAACGGCAACAAGGCCTAAAATATCTGACATATCTACTGCATTTTTTTATATGGCACTATTAGTATTACTTTAAAATACAACTTCGACTTCCTAGGCCAGTAGTTTGTCGTAAAACCATTTCCGGAAACCCGGAATTCGAAAAAAGAATAAATTAATATTTAGTGGTTTTAACAACTCTATGTCGCTCCTTGTAGCTATGTCTTTACATGTATTTATATATGTGGAACATCTTTTTTCGACCATTGATGATTAGATAAATAGTATCTACAGCGTCTTTTGCTGCGATGCATAAACAAGATCTACAACAAGCACATGGAGAAATTCGTTATGTGACTGGTTCTTTTCGTTAGGCGAGCGTCAGCCACTGTATAGCGAAGTCGCTGATTCGAGTCCAGCCGGATCGAATCAAGTTTTCTTTGTGTTCGATCTTTGTATTAATAATTTTATAAAAAGAATTATTTACGCTATCGTAACATGAAGATAATTATACATTATTGCTGTTTATTTCCTATGTTATAGTTTAGTTACTTGTGAGTTCGTAAATATTGCTGAAAACGTTGAAAGTGATAGTATGTGTATATACCATCAATAAAATATAACATTAAATGTAAGAAGCAGTAGAGTTGTAATAACCTATTTATGGCAATTTTTATGAACTTTCCGTAGAATATTGATGTCCACTGGCACTAAATTTAAGTGCGTCTTAAACCAATTATTGCGATGCAAAAGACACTTTTAATACATTGTGTTAAGAGCGTCTTATCAATTTAAACATCGGTTCAATACGTACTTATGTTTAATGCCAGGGAACATGTGTCTTCTAAAGTTTATGACTTTTATAAGTTTTGCTTTATTTTTTATTTGCATTACTCAATTTATGTACTTAACTAGTTGTTGCATGATTTGATGTGCGAGATTTCAATTATATAAAGTAGTTTTATTTCTTATTGAACTGTTAGGTAAAAACCTTCTCCACATGCTTACATTTGTCTTACAGATTTTTCCAATTCCTTGTATGCTCCACTCTACCTCGCATCATCTTTTTTATATGCCTCAACTTCTGTATCCACCTTTGACATCCATGATGTAATCTGGCTTCCAATCAGCCTGTGTCGTGTTTCCCGTGCTTGAAGTCATACTCAAGTTCTGACTTGAGCATTGAGTATAGTTCTGGAATACGATCCTTAAACTCCGAGTATGCTGTATTCTATATCTTTCTGGCAAACCTTGCGATTGTACATTAGTACAATCGCAAGTATAATTATATACATAGTGGCCAAGGATTGAGTAGTGTAAACTACGATGGGCAATGTGCACATGTTGGCAATTTTACGCTCTAAAAGTTTCTCTTCATCACGCAGAAGCTTTCTCAGGCGCTATAGACTTATTCGCTTTTCGCCGCTTTCCTCAGTCGCCACAGAATATCAGCGGCGCGTCGGGTTGTTTTTCATACACAATCCAAGGAGCGCTAAGAGGAGACCATTTAATAAGATTAACTTTGTATTAATTACAAAAAATGAAAAAAATATACGTTTTTTTTTCTTTCTTTGTCTTACCTATTTTCGAAGTTTACTGCCTTGCTAAGACAGGCTTAGTTGTCGACACAATGACGTATTTCTTGCCCATCTACGTTGACTGTTCATTATCGTGCCATTGGTAATTAAATTGGAAATATAATTACAATTTAAACAAATGTCATCCGTAAGTTTCCTATAGAAAACAGTGTCTCATTCCACAACAGGCTTTCAGCTTTTAATCTGTTTTTTGCCTCATAACTTGACTTTACTACTACAGATGAAAGTCATGGAATCGCCTACAGAGATGAACAAAACTGAGAAAGCCGCTTCTCCCAACGGAAATAAACAACTACTTGACACTGAATCACTCATAAATCTACTCACTCAAAGCAACAAAGTGACCCAAAATGTCGAAAACAATAACATTCGTCTCTCACCGTACGGCACGTCACCAAACAACCCTGGCTCGCCAGTTAACGGACCGAAGAAAGCCCCTACCTTTGATGGTATGACTAATGAAGAAATTCAAAACTATTTGATAGAAAAATTTCAAAGATTTGATTTTGGCAGTGACATTAAAGAACCGAGCCCTAGTGCCTTTAGCAGCAATCAACACTTTTTCCAAAACAGCCGAGCCTTTCCGAATATACCGCCGTTGACTAATCACTACAGCAACAGTGACTTGGCAAGTCTACTCGACAACCAACCATATGAGGAAAATAGTTTACTGGGAGACTTTGGAGTTATGACTCAACCAATGGTCGTTGGCCACTCACCGAATTCACTCACTAATAGTAAAGATACGTCAAAGGACTCATCTCCGACTAGCTCCGAGGAAGGTGTGCCATTTATAATGCCTCTATCACATAATGGGACTCTTACAGCCACCGGAGAAGATGGGCGTATGCGACTTATTGTACCAGTCAGTCCTTCTCCGAGCTCATCTGACGTTGTAAATATCAAAATCGAAGCTCCTCCAGAGAGCTCTGGAGCTACACTAAAGGTGCCCGATGCAGACCGACCAAATCCTGCAGGACCCATAACCCGTTCCACCAGTGAGAAAGTCCCCAACCGCAGTGAGATGATGACTGCTCTGCGAGCTCAATGGACCAGGCATACCACAAAATAGATCTGAAGTACTTCTTAGCTAAACGAAAGAAATTAGTGTGGAAAATTACTATAAAATTTTGTTTTAATTAATTATTTGTTATAAGTACAAAGGAAATCATTATGCATAGATAATTTAATTTAAGTATTTTCTTTTGACTTCTTTAAAAACTGGAGACTAAGAAAGGTGCCAAAATTTATGAGCCAAATCAATTATTGTCGGTGTAAATTAGGTTAGAAAAATTAATAAAATTTTGTTTACATATCACCACACCGACGGCATAAACTACAGCGCTTATTTATTAACCTTTAGAGCATATCGGTATCATATCGAAATAAAATAGGATATAGTTTTATGGGTAATATTGATATGTTATTATGTGCGCCATGCTGCGATAATATTGCTAGCAGACTCCTTCGGCCATAAAAATTGTAATATTGAAAGACATTATCGACTATAGGTATTGTGCTTTCTGTTTGAGCTCTGCTCTAGTACTACAGTTTGTATCTACATTAAATTTATTTTTAATGTATGAACAAATATGCCCAAATATTTGAAACTTTTCATACAATGTTGTAATATTGAAATGGAAATATTTTTGAACTCTAGGATTTTGTTTTTAAATGCCAAATTTGTTGCCAAATTTAAAAGAAAGTTCTATTTAGGCTGTTTTTATTGCACATGTTAATGTTGCAGTCAATTAATGTTTAAAAAGTCCCAAACTCAGTACTGGTGATTTTATTTTAATAATTAGAATATTAAGTTATTGTGCCTAGTTGTTAGCTAGATGTTTGTAAATGGCTGCAACATAAAAGCTTTATGGATTTTGAATAGAAGTTATGAACATATATCATAATCTACATTAATTCAACTCTAATCTTTTTAAAAGCAGAGTTTATACTTTACTTTCTAATGAAAATCAGGTAGGTAAATTATAAAAGGTGAGAATAAAAACGTATGTATGGACCAAAGAGAATGATCATTTTTAAAATTCTGGCCTAGCTAAGAGACGAGCTTAATTGTCACGGTTATTGGACTACAACGCAGGTCTGTTACCTGCATGTGCAAAATTAATTAATCGAAAATAAATATCGTTCTATGAGGAAATCTTTCATTAATTTGAAAGATAAAAAATAAGTACCTTCTTAGGTACAAAATTGTAACTATACTATCGATTTATACACCCTTAAGATAGAATACATGATATTATACAATCACAACTTTTAATAAGTATTTCAGTAATGACACATACGTAATATAGAATTATGTTTAGAAATACAAAGCTGTTAGGAATATCGGTATCTGTGTTTTCTATATGGGCTTATAAATATAACATAAAATACAAAAAAAAAATCAAAGCCCGACGCTGTACCTTCAATATCATTTTTCAGAAATTATTTAATGACATATCTAGGTAATTAATTTACATTAATGAAACTTCAAATAATATTTAATATTGGATGTTTCCTGTTAGCCACAGAAAGAATAAAAATAGAATTTAAGTCAGTGTTTTGTAGGCAATAAGCGAACAGTAATATTTTAAAAATATACCAAAGTCTTCTGTCAACGAATGAAACATCGCATGAATGTTTTTGTTAATTAAACAAGAATCAACATTAGGTTCGTGTAATTAATGTAGGAAAAAAAATAGAAACGTTCGATTGAAATAAATATGCATACTATATCTTTATTAGTTAATACAAGTTGAAAGTATGTTTAAATCAAGCCAAAAAGCAGCCGTAGATCTTTTTATATTTATAAATGTAACATGTATAAGTGCAACAACACTAGGATTCCATATTGTTTAATCTCAACACTGTAAAAATACTAGTTACCTATTTATTTCAACGCTTGTTTTTGTTACAAACGTACTTTCTTAATGTATGTATAGGTACCAAAATACTATGTGTATGTTATATTATGTTTACGTAAATATTTCCCCCGATAATTTAAAATATCCAATGACCGCCTATCAGTACCTACAATATTTCATAATAATAAATTAAGAGTTGAGGCATGCATGTTATGAGTAAGTGACATTATTATTGTTACACTTCAAACAATGTACCTTATTCATAGTTCGCAACGTTTGTATTATAGTGTTTACTGGTTCAGCAAAAATGCATTTTAGAATCCATTCAATTCTGCTTGCAGAAAATCTGTAAAGACAACAATTCTCACCATTTTGAACCAGGTAAACAGCTTTTAAATAAATTTTAAAATAGAAACAGCTAGTCAAATGTTCTACAACTCGATGCAAGCAAATAAAACAATTGGTCATAAAATAGTGATGTTCATCATAGTTATTTCTAGTCATTATAGATATTTTTTGGACATAAATAAACGAAATTCACTGTTTGCTTATTTATTTATTCTGACCTCCCGATGTATGACGGCCATAAATAAGGGGAGCGAACAAGTATGTTTAGGACTACGGCTTTATAGTATAATATCTTATAGTTATTGCAAAACAAACATCAGGCGTTGCCCTTAAGGTGTTTGGGCCATACTTTACGACTTTAGTTCGTCGCAATATCGTTGGCACAATGCGGAAACACAAAGCTTAAAGGTAGTTTAATACGAGTCGATTATCGCATATCATTTATACGCGTTTCGGGCTTGCCAGACTATGCGTTTTTCGCAGTTGGTAACACAATTATACTATACTACGTGGTACGGTGCGGTAACAGGCCCCTTCCAGGGAACTTTGTCACCTACCTATTTCGGCCGCCAACAGTAATGTGAGCATTGGGGCGCGTTTCCATTATGTCGTAACGTTTTATTTATCGTTGGACCACTGTGGCTTTTAGCTTGTTCCCATTGATATGGGAACAAACGTAGTGACTGTGTTGTGGACTTTTTTTATCGTTGAACGACTGTCGTGTCTAGCTGTTCTCACTGGATCGTGACGACAATTTATCGGTTTACAGCAGCCGCCTTTTCTTTTAACCGACAAAATCGTTTGATGCATAGCCTAGGGCGCGGGCTCGAGAGGGAAGAGTAAGGAGCCGAACGCATGCAGACAACGATAAATAAAACGTGACGACAATAGTAACTACGATTATCTGTCGTCACGTTTTTATCGTGACGTTTTATATATCGTCAGACGAATGTCGTCTTACCTCTTCCCATTGTCTTGACAGTCTGTTGTGTAACGTCCAAAAAACCGTGAACGACAGTTAGTCGTGTTGTACGATATGTGAACAACTTCATTTAAATATACAAGTCACGACATTTTAAATTACACGACTCTCTATTGTCATGACATAATGGGAACCCGCCCTTAATGATGAAATTACAGGCACATGGCACTTGTCAACTTTATATCTCAGCACGGCTACAATATAAACATATCAACTACATGTGGGTGTGTATAAGTGCACTCGTAAAACCTCACAAGTGTGACCCGCAAACGTAATCTCTTTATGTATAAACGCAACGCATTTTAAACGTAGCATTTCATCTTGAAAAACTTACGTTACTAACTTTTGCCACTTGACAACATCTATAACATTTTTTGTTCTAAATGAATCTGAACCAAATATTAGGGGTTAAAGTATGAAATTGCCGTTTTATTGCAATAGGTTCTCTGAATTTTCATAGAATCTTCATGGTTTGAGGTTTTCGAATGAAACTTTTTTCAAATGGTTTCTGTGATTTTTTTTTTTTTTTAAATTTGAAACATTTGAATATCGACTTTCAATTGTTTTTGTTATTCAATTTAGACAAGAAAGATGGATACTGCGAAAATTCGAGTGATTTTTGAATACGATTTCCGACGCGGAACTAACGCGGCAGAAACAGCCCGCAATATCAATGCTGTGTTTGGAGAGGGGTCTACTAATGAACGCACCGTGCGATTTTGGTTTAAACGCTTTCGTGATGGAAATTTCGACTTAAAGAACGAGCCACGAGGAAGACCGCCCACACAGGTGAATAACGATGAATTAAGAGAGATAGTGGAAGCCGATCCTAGTCAAACTACCCAGGAATTAGCGGCATGGTTTAACGTTACCTTACCCACAATATTGACTCACTTGCGTCAAATCAATAAAATAAAAAAATACGAAAAATGGGTGCCTCATGATTTGACTGATCTACAGAAAGAAACGCGTGTTGAAACTTGTGTTGCCTTGTTGAACCGGTACAGAAATGAAGGAATATTGGATCGAATTGTAACATGTGATGAAAAGTGGATTCTTTATGATAACCGGAAAAGAAAAATGCAATGGCTGACCCCAGGTCAAATGCCACAACAGTGTCCTAAAGCAAAATTTACCAATAAAAAGGTAATGGTAACTGTTTGGTGGTCTCAGCATGGTGTTATTCACTATAGTTTTCTCCGATCTGGTCAAGCAATAACGGCAGATGTCTATTGTGCCGAACTCCGAACCATGTTGACAAAACTAGCAGTAAAACAGCCCCGACTCATGAATCGATCTTCACCATTATTGCTCCACGACAACGCGAGACCTCACACAGCACGAGAAACCATTTTGACCCTTCAGGAACTTCAGTTAGAAACCATTCGTCATCCTCCGTATTCACCAGACCTTGCTCCAACGGACTACCATTTTTTTCGTGATTTGGACAATTATCTACGTGACAAGAAGTTTTCTTCCCAGGAGGCAGTACAAAATGCTTTCACACAGTTTGTGCAGTCTAGATCGTCGGAGTTCTATCGCAAAGGCATTAATAACCTTCCCATTAGATAGCAGCAATGTTATAGATAATAATGGCAACTATTTTGATTAAATAAACTTGTTAAAAATTTAAAAAATAAACAATTTAGATTTTCAGTACAAATCGGCAATTTCATACTTTAACCCCTATTATATGTATAAACATACATCCTCCTACTGAATTCAGAGGCTTCTCTGGGAAAAAGGTTTCAAGCCCTTGTACAACAAGCACAAAAAGTAAATAGGCCATTTTTTTATGATTGACGTGAAGATAGACCAACGCACAAAAATTCCTTCGATCTGACAAGTGTCGAACCAGCGTCTGTTCCCATGCTACCACCCTGAACCAACTGAGCTACAGACCGAGGCGTATCAATTCAAATTCAAAATATTTATTTCGGTTCATGTCCATAGTGTGTTAGTTATAAAAACTTATAGACTATGTTAGTATGGGAAATTATTATTAAATACATCAAAACTAAAAATAAAAACTACATTAAATTATAAACTAATCCCCTAGAACTTTGTGCTTTGAGTTTTAGTGCTTCCAAATTAACACAAGGCTGTTGGAACCACCACGCACACGGCGCATCAGAGAGGCAGTTCTCTTGCGTATTATTTCACAGCAGCTGTCGTTACGCCACTTCACGAACATGCGTGACGCGCTGCAACAACGTGGTTATCTCAACCAGTGTTGGACGTTAATCAATTAAATTTCAATCAGAAATTCAATCAGATTAAAAAATCAATTCAATTGAAATCAATTGCAATGCAAATTGATTTTAATGGCAATTGATTTTAATTGCAATTGATTTCAATTGAATTGATTTTAATTGCAATTAACTTAATTGCAATGAATTTTTTTAGTTCTAAGAAACAATTGATACTAACAATTAAAACCGAAAGTACCGAATAAAAGTGTCATTACGAATATGGGTTAGGGGGTGGTTAGGGATGTGTCAGGGGGTGGGTTAGGGGTCGGTTGGGGGGTCGTTTGGGGGGTGGGTTGGGGTGTCGGTTGGGTGGTGGGTGGGGAGGCGGTTGGGGGGCCGGCTCGGGTGCCGGTGGGGGGCCGGTTCGGGTGCCGGTGGGGGGGTCAGTTCGGGGGCCGTTTGGGAGGCCGGTAGGGGGCCGGTTGGGGGGCCGGTGAGACGGCCGGTTGGGGGGTCGGTTGGTGGTCGGTAGGGGGGCCGGTTGGGGGGCTGGTTGATGGGCGGTCAGGGGTTTGTGACCTATCCCCTAATAAATCCCCTAACCCAACCCACCCACATACTCGCTCACCCACCTACTCACACACACCCACTCACCTGCTCACCCACCAACTAACCCCCCAATCCAAACCCGAACTCACTCCCTAAACCACCCCCCCTAACTTACCCCTAACCCCCCAACCAAAAAAAAAAAAAAAAAACTCCAACCCAGACCCTAACTCAACGCCTAACCCACCCCCTAACTCACCCCTAACCCCCACAACCCAAACCCTAACCCTCCCAACCCAAATCCTAACCCCCCAACCCAAACCCTAACCACCCAACCCAAATCCTAACCCACGCCCTTTTTTTTTTTTTTTTACCCCCTAACTCACTCTCTAACCCACTCCCTAACCCACCCCTAACACACCACCTTTTACCCCCTAAACCTTAATTGCGGTTCTCGCAACTAACAATTGATCAATTGTTAATTGCTGTTTCGCAATTGACAATTAATTAATTGTCAATCTTTAATTGCCAGAACAATTAAATTTTGCCCAACACTGCACAGCATTCTGAGTCCATTAATTATCAGAATCAATGATAATAACAAACTAATGAAGCGTCTTACACAAAAATATATGAATATCATGGTAGTCAAACATCATGATATTCAATAAATAAATGAGCCAATATTTTGTTTAGAAACATGATAAATTAACCAAATTATATTTATAATCCCCCTTAACATTATAATTCTAAAATTTCGTTAGATGACTAATTACAAATCTGTATTAACAAGACAAATCTCGTGGGATTAAGTAGTCTCCGCTTTAGACAAGCGGGTCAAAGTCACCCTTAATCTGGACTCTCCTATAACGCTTTCAATGAGAGTGTTTCGATCTAAGCTCAGCCTTCACCAATCGGTTTTAATTTATTTCGGGCCAAACTTTCGAATAATATTACCTGTTTAGCTAATAAGTGCGCATTTGACCTTCATGGCGCTTAATGGAAAGTTAAAATACAATGCGATTTGTGAAGAAAATTATGCATACTAAGTCTTATTTGAATCCGCCATTTTGGTAGACACTACGAAGCCCATTATGTACACACGGTACGACATTTTTTTGCTTAAAAAATTAATTAAGCCATTCGCATACCGTGTTGTTGTGTATCTCCCCAAGTACGGTTCCAGACCTCTAAAATTTTAACACTGTTTCAGAATTATATATGCAAGAAGAATATTTTAATAACGTTACTACTAATGTACTAATAATATAAACTAATGTAAATTAATGTAAACTTACAAACATGTTAATTTAATAACAAATTGAACATTCAAAATTGTTTTGGAGCGGTGTAGGTTATAAAATAATCATTTAAATTTTTGGAGCAAAAAAGGCTGCCATTTTTCATTTTAGTGATGTATACCAAAATGGCGCACTGAAATAAGACTGTGTGATTTCCTTCACAAATCGCATTATATTTTGGATATTAGACAAGTATTGTGCTAAGGACACAAAGTAGAACGACATTGTAAACATTCATAAAGGAGACTCGGTAACTACAATAATACACGAAATTTGCACGTATTATGTTACGACGAATTAAATTTTTGTTACGGTTCTATAAACATATAATTCCCGCTTCTAAATAAAGAGCGCTCTGTAGAGTATTCTCAAAATAAGCTGTATGTGCTCTGATATGTAAATGAAAACATCACACTACACACGCTTTATTGACATAAGCAAATTGGTAGATACATACTTTTTTTTAACAAACATAAAGCCCTTAGTCCAGCATATCTACGAACATACAGAAACGTCACACAGAGTGTGACGTAAAAAATGGGCCGCCAATATTTTGATACAAAAATAGCCAGGTGTACCAAATAATACAAATATGTACAATCAAATGTTAACTGGCTACGAGAAAGCAATTCATCTCATTCGAAACTCCGGTGATTGATCGATAACGAACACGTTCTTGAGTTGTGAAAACGAATAAGTATATTTACTAAAAGCTCTTTTTTATGGTAGCAAATGATGGGAAGAAGAAGTCCTGCACCTGGTGGCACGCCTATCCTAAACAGTTAAATCGGAAAGATATGAGAGGCACTGCCGCAACGTCTGTCACCCTGAATGTACGTTGACAAGTCCTATGTGCCTGTAATTCCGCCAGCACCCTTAGCGCCCAGTTAGGGCGCATTTATTCGACACGAATTTCATCACACTCGCGCCATAACGTAAAAGCTAAATAAATAGAGCGCACTTTGCCATGACAGTTAGATGCACGCGGTCGCTGCGCGGCGGCAACGCGGCCTCCTCGCGGCGACTGCGCGGCGAGAGTGCAATGAAATTCGTATCGAATAAATGCGCCCTTGTTTCCCTTCAAACCCGGAACGCAATAATGCTCACATTAATGCTTGACGGCAGAAATAGGTAAGGTGGCAGTACTCCCCTGGACGAACTCTTTCTGACAAAATATTTTTATTTTTTTTATAAAATATAAGTGCGCATTTGCGCAAATATGTTTACATTCCAGAAAAAAGACCTAAGTAAAATGAATTTTTGAAGTTACAACATGCATGGTATTTTTTAATAGATTTCAGGAGCGCCAGGTTTTACCGTAGTCTGTTTCTTGACTCTCATGGACCACCCACATTTACTTTTCTTTTATCTAGTCTCGATTTTCCACTACCTCAGCTCTACTCTCGTTGACTATAAATTATGTGCTTATAGTGGAAGCATTTTTATACACTTTTTACACTGAACTTGTGTTTCCAGACATATGATTGATCGAAAGCGAACAGATGTTAGTGCTACGAAAAAAGATTACCTAAAGTATCGTTCTTGCTTCCGTAGAGCCGGCAGATCGCGTTCGGCATGTTGTATCAAAATTATAATTAAATACACGCTACCCTGATTCATTTCTACTTTTTCTTTATTAATTAATTTATTTATTTAACTTTATTGCACACAAAACTGTACAAATGGCGGACTTAATGCCATTAGGCAGTCTCTATCAGTCAACCGGAGAGCAAGGTTCAGAAAAATTAACGGGCGGTGCATAACATTACAAGCTAAGATTAAGAACAGATAGAATCAGTTTATATATACCTGATGGGAAATAAACATAGGTATATTACACACATAAATATACATAACAGAATACATGCCTAAACAAATACACAAATTGTGGATTAATTATAACAATGTCAGGCTAATGCGATGCAGATGAAGGCTCCAACATGAAATTGCGGATTGATTGCTTGAAAGCTAGCCTAATCGGCGTTTTTTGAATATGCAATGGCATCCCCTGGTGGATCCGTTTTATTTTATATTATTTTCTACTCCCATCGGATCGGAATTATATTTTATTCCCACCTGATACCATGGTACTTCCGAGTTTATTTTTGGTAGGTACTGTGGTACACATAATAAGAAAATCTTTCAAAAGCTCTAAGAAATAAGTAAGAGATGACGCAAATTTGCAATTTGTTTATATTAATGAACATAAATTACACATAACAAACCCATTAACAAAGCGACGAATACGTTACTTTTAACTGGGAATAATAGCATAGTCAGTCACTGTTTAGGAAAACTTATATTTTAAATATTACTTAAGGTTGATTTTTTTTCTTACTTTTGATTTGCTGTGACAATATAATCTTAGATGTGACAATATAAGCGACCTGTCGCAAAAAATGTGATTGTCTGTGATAATAATAACTTTTTATGATTACAATTGCTCAGTAAATTAATATTTGATTTTATTTATTTAAAACTTCTTTTTTTACTGTACTTACCTAACAAATACAATGAGGGGCTTCGTTGGGAGTTGTTCAGTTAGGATTTAAAATTGGCGGTGGATCAGTTGTCGGAGATTAAATGGGATTAGTCCTTCCGAGTCGTATAAAGTTCATCTTAGTACTTTCATCTTCTTAGTATTTTCATGTTATACTACTTTTTGTCTATTTTTTATATTATTTAGAGCAATCAATGTTTCTTCGTCAGATCAAAGAGAACTCACACCAATTTTTACACATTTTAGTCGTTTCTCTCTGTCTGTGAAAATCACTCAATCTCAGTTCTCGTTTTAGATCCATTGTGTTACTCTTATTGATACGACTCTAATCAATTTCCCAAAGTTTGTACCACTATGTAGGACCATAATAAAATGTAAAGCCGTGTATAAGGAGTCAATTTGTTCAGGTTAATTTCACTTGTCGTTATTTGAAAGGGTTTACTCTCTTGGAATGGCATTGAATATTATTTGATATTTTATGAACATTTTAATTAGCCACGTTGTTTGCATACACACAATGCAGAAGTTTTTACACTGATGCTGAGATTTGTAAAACGAACTTTAACTTAGACCAAGCAAAACTGGCGAGCAAAACAAATTTTTCTTAATTACAAAATGAACTTTTTCTAAGTCTAAGCAAGAAATTACGAAGTAAACACAAAGTTACGTTTAATTTCCTGCTTAAACTTATGCAGTTCGTTTTGCGCGCAGTTTTTGTATAATCGAAGTCTAAGTTCGTTTTGTAAATCTCAGACGCAGACTGTAACTAAATACTTTATTTACTTAGTTTTGGCCTACGTGTGAGATAAAGCCATATTACATTTCTGCATATCTATCAGCATAGCTGTTTAAAAAATGTATAACGTAAATAAAAACGTTAAAAACATACACGTTAAAGTGTTGAATATCATAATCAGTAATGCGTAGGACCTATTTAAGTTGCTGGTATTTGCACTATTGTGCACCTACTACTACCTAAACATTTATATTTGAACGAACATAAAATCAACGGGCACTGCGGAGTGTAACGTGTATTACGGTGTACGTATCACAACGCTTAAACCGTTCTTGAAATATTTGGATATTACAGTGAACTATGAGAATGTCATAGAAAAAAATCCTTGTACTGTATATTTTGTTGTGGTATAAATAATATCTACTCATGGATATTAGATGAACGCTAAAAATAAGTTGAATTATGATAGATAACTATGTTCTTCCTTAGTCTGAGCGCTGGCCACATAATTACAGAATGTTTAATGATTTCATCATCATTGAAGAAATTATTGATGTCTTTATTTTTTCAAATAAAATGTTTTTTGTATATATGGCCAGTAACATTATTATCATAATTCGCCCTTGCTTTAGTGTTCATCTAAAATATGTCCACTAATATAATAACTAAGCGACCGTTTTTCACTTACAAAAGACATAATTTGTCTTTATAAGTTAGTTCATTATAATAATGTTTGCTGTGTTGCAAAAAGACGAAATAAAGCAATATTATCATTATTAGACACTTATCCAAATAAGAGTAAACAACTAAAAAAAAATGAACAAAACAACTTTATTTTGTGTTGTTGTTTTTGTGTACTTACATAAAAACCTTAAGTCAATCATAGATTTATGTTATGATACTACGAGCTACATTCCGACCATTCTTGAAACCCGCCTTCGCTCTTAATGAAATATCTACAATTTATTTAAGGTTCAACCTTGTTTATTTATTGTAGACTGCCTCGCCGAGACTTATATAGTTTCTAATATTTTTTTCTTATATTATCTCTAATCTATATCTTTAATTTAACTGAAGTCCAAAGTCGTCTACTGGGATGCAGGTTGAAAAACGATATGACATTTGAAAATCAGGAAAACTGCAGTTATTAGTACCTATAACAACAACGTTTGGCAATATGCCCAATGAACTAATTGTAAGATTTATAATTTTGATTTGTTTATAAACAGTTATCTTCAAAAGCAAAGATAGACCGGTGGTTCTCGCTGCTTCCAACAACACCAGCGCTTTCGAGACCTGAGAGTGGATTTGTTTCCGGAGTGGAAGATGGTGCTGATGCTGCTACCCTCGCTGAGGCCAGGAACCTTCTTCTTCAATTGGGAGCCAAGAAAAAACGGCGCCTCCTGCCTTTACGCTTCACTAGACGAAAGATCTTAGTTAATAAACATTCGTTGCTATAATGTCCAATTCAACTGCCGTATGTTGTTCGAAGTGCCTTTAAATAAGTCCGTATGGCTTTGTTATCGATTTCGTTCCCGCTTTACCACGTCACAGATTAAGACCTTGAATACTAAACATATCGTTTTAAATCTAAGTTTGAAGTTTCAGCGTATGGTTTATATATACGTATATTGTTCATACTTTTTGGGGGGCCTTGGCTTGAGTTTGAGTCACGGAAAACATAAAAATTGCTAGCCTGTAACGTAGAAAACTCGTTTAAGGGAACAGAATGTAAAAATTTTAAGTTTTCGTTTGTCACACTTTCGTTTATCGTCGCAACTTATTAGACGGTTTATCATAGATCGTGTCAGTAATTTAATTTAACAGTTGATAAACTACGCAAAATGACAGAAGTTTTAAATAGCAGGAGCAAGGCCAACAATCGTGTGGTCCGTAGGAATAGTCTGTCATAATCCCAACTACAACGGACACTAAATGAAATGACACTTGAATAATGTACGCATCGCCTTTAGTGCAATTTTCACATGTTAAGCATAGTATTATACCATAATTGAAAAGTATTATTACAATACATACAACTAACGTATGTAATATGTACGTTTACCTCACACGACGAGCGGTATCAATACGTCATTAACATTGTAGTGGAAAATGGTCTCAGTAGAATTCTTGTATGGTGCTTTTGATAGGTCACATTTCTTATTTTAGTTTACAAAACGTCGTAATTGCAGTTTATCATATTTTTCTACGACATAGATATGGACAGTACCTACTTACCATTATGTACGTGGATGTAATTAATAAAATATACAGTGTTCCATCGTAAGAATCGGGCTTATTTAATACTACATTTTTGTATGTATTTTCTTCTCTTGCTTTTTTTTTAAACGGCTATCTGTTTCTGAACGTTATAGTCTCAGACATGATTTATTATGCTCTATGACGATTAATAAACACCTATACATCAGGAGGGCGACCGTCGATCTCAAAGTCATTAATCGTAAACAGTTTTTCATCGCAAAAAATAATTTTTCATAGCGCCGACGCCTTATCGTTATCGTTATTTAGAAGTCAAAACTGGCATTTCTTACATTTCTGCGATTTTGTCGCACTTTTTAAATTTCATCTCATTCTAGTGTGTGTTAAATATGTGGAATTCATTGACCTATTTGTTGTTAAGTCAATGGTGGAATTATAAAGTTATCAGAATCTGAGTGTATGCGGGAAAAAAGTTTTTGTTTTTCCAGTTTTTACACAAACTAATTTTTATATGTATATTTTTTAAGTTATTATTTGTTATCGTTTTAAGTTACTGGTTCTATAATCAATGCACAATAAATAAATAATAAAATTATTGTCATTCGGCTTAACACTGTCAAAGTTTCAGAGTCGTATTCTAGAACTCTACTCAATGCTCAAGTCAGGATTTGAGTATGGTTTAAAGCACTCGAAATCATACTCAAGTCCCTGCCATTAGGGTCGTATTTCCAGTGCTTGTGTTGCCAGTGCAATCCTGACTTGAGCATTGAGTATAGTTCTAGAATACGACCCTAAGATTGTTTAACTCAAGAACTAGGGCAATTTGCCGTATAATATATTTCATACTAAAGAATTGGAATTTAAATTGAATTATTGAAGAAAAAATGTAACCTAGGATCTGGCAGTATGACTTAGACGCCTTAGTCTGTCCCAAAAGACGTAAAATTTTACTAATATTATGGTAGGTTATTCATTGGTCGATCAATTTTATAGACCACTTTGCCGATGACGAATTGCTTATTGAGTTTACGCCTATGACTTTGAAAACCGTAATTTGAAGTTCTGCGGTCATCCCCCTGGTTAGTAACATATTTGTAGGTCATAGCTTTACCTCGATACGTTTTTTCATTATTATTTGATTAGTTTTCAATACGTAAAAGGATATCCTATGAACAATAAAGCATTTTGCATTTTTAGATTTAGGTAGGTACTTAACTCTTTTTTAGTGCGTAAGTATTGTGCTATTCTGAATCAAAATAATTCAATATTTTTAAATGTAAGTAGTATAATACTGCATACAGCGACCAAATATTTTTGGATGTACTTATTAATAAACAGATTTCTCTAGTAAAAAATTATAAGATAAAAAGTTTTTGATAAACTTGTTTATTAACATTCACTTGACAATTTCTCGGAAACATTCCATTTGTAGAAACGATTTTCTTAGCATATGCCTATAGATATATTTATAAAACTTGGCAACTAGAAACAATACATGTATTACATATTGTTTCGCTACAGTCCGATTGTGCTAAGTACATATTTTCAAATGAAATGAAAGCGAGCTTATAACATTGAAAAGCTTCCAACACGATAACACGGGGTTTCAGGTAATATAACTAGCTCATTAAATAAGAAAATATGACCTGACCCAGTAACTCTGCCCGGGTAGAAACGTTTCAAGTTTAAAATATGCCCAGCTTGTAGATTTTTACCATGTCCATGGGGGTGGTGTGTGTGTGTGTGTGTGTGTGTGTGTGTGTGTGTGTGTGTGTGTGTG
>NW_020653200.1:8776812-8874725 GCF_003589595.1 Hyposmocoma kahamanoa
GTGTGTGTGTGTGTGTGTGTGTGTGTGTGTGTGTGTGTGTGTGTGTGCGTGCGTGCGTGCGTGCGTGCGTGCGTGCGTGCGTGCGTGAGTGTGTGCGTGCGCGCGGGCGTGTGTGTGCGTGAGTATGTGTATGAGTGTGTGTGTGTGAGAGAGAGAGAGAGGGTTAAGCAGAGCTTACCCGCACACATCTTTACCATTTTTTCATCCCATCACAAGTATGTTTCACATGAACTCTCGTCGGAATCTATGAGTTACGTGTGATGATGACTAAATGAAGAACATATTTCATAAAAATATGTAACGCAGTTGAAATCGTTTTTAATGGCGCGTAATTCGGAAAACGAGACGAGTTTTTGTGAACCTCCATTCTTTTTAATATTAACGAACAATATTAATGATTTAATTGATATATTAGGTCACAGTCGTATCGTATTATCATAGCAATTAACAAAGCGGTTGTGGTTAGAACGTCAATATCATTGATATATGAGTAAGAAGGTATAACACATTATGTTCCGATAGAATGCCCGAAAAAAAAATTTTTAAGTACAATAGGTTTATATCTTTACAACTGGATGAAATAGTGAGAATGCATATTTTAATTTTGGAACCAATATGCAAAACAACTTCATAGCGCAATTGCGGAAAAATTCAATTATATTCGTGCCATATTTCACATCGGATACTCATGTCTTTAAACAAGATTTGGATTGTGTATTTTTATCCTAACTCTAGTTAAAAAAACTTGCATTTAATTTTATTCCATTTAAAAATTGTTAACTAAAAGGCACTAATATACATAGGAAATTTTTATATGTTAGATAAATTAATGTTTCGGAACGTTCAAAAATGTTTTTTTGGAATATCGATTTTACATCGAAACACTGGACTTCAAATCTCATATAGTACTTACGCGTATGTACTTAGCGATGGTGCGTTTGTGTTTTAAGTTAATCAACGGAATTGTTGTATTCGAAATCGACTGTAAAAGATATGTCTTTAGATAAATATAAAATATGTAATCTTAAAATTGTGCGAATGGTGTAGCTTATAGTAAGTATTTAAAAGTATTTAAAAATGTTATAGTAAAACTTATTTTTAAGATGTAAATTGTATTGCGTTCCTAAGCATGTCTCTGTTTTTCAGTAGTACAAGCCCAAATCAAAATAGCTCATTTTTTGAGACAACTGTATTCAGAGTTTGTAAATTTTATTGTGAATAAACCATTGGGCAACAACACATTTGGGCCTATTGATGCTATTTACGACTCGTGGATTTGCGCGCCGAATACGCCTCAGTTTTTTTTGTAAACCATTCTGAATTAGATGCCTTTGAGATAGGCCGCTGTACTATAAAATCACCGTTCATCATCATCATTTCAACCAAAAGGCGTGCACTGCTGAAAATAGGCCTCCCCCAAAGACTGCCACGACGACATGTCCTGGGCCGCTTGCATCCAACGGATTCCCGCAGCCGTCACTAGATTATCAGTCCAACTTGTGTGTTGTCTGCCTACGCCGCGTCTATCGTTACGCGATCGCCACTCGGGAACTGTTCGGCCCCATCGGCCATCTGTTCTGCGGGACTTAACTTTCACTTAAGTTTTGCAATTCTTAGTGCTATGTCGGTTTGTCTGCATCCCTTACGGATATCCTCATTACTGATGTCATAAGGAAACTCCGAGCATTACCCTTTCCATTGCCCTTTAAGTGACCCTGAGCCTTCTTTTGAGGCCCATTGTGAGCGATCACGTTTCAGTGCCGTAAGTCATCACTGGCAACACACACTGATCGAAGAGTTTTGTCTTGAGACACTGTGATATTTTGGACAAGAAGACATGGCGTAATTTCCCGAACGCTGCCCAGCCGAGTTGGCTTCGACGATTATGGTTCGACGATTGACCTCTTTCTCGAAGTTGAACCTAGGATTATGTATACCTAGATAATTTGTCCTAGGTATACATAATCGTCAAAAACTTCTAGTGTAGAGTTTCCTATCTTCACGGGAGTTGTCCGTATATGGTTATCGACATGATCTACGTCTTGTCCATGTTCATTTTAAGACCGGCTCTTTCGGAGGCTCTACTGAGGTCATCGAGCATTGTAATGTGGTCCTCCATTGTCCTAGCCATGACTACAAAATCATCGATAACATATTCAGTTATACATATATAAATTTCAATAAATTTGGAAAACTTACGTTAGGATTCATTTAAAAAAATACAGTATATTGGGAACGTAATACTTCACTATAATGTTATTTCGATTTGAATGTCGGAAAAAGAATAGAAAGTCATAAGAAATTAAGAAACCTGGAACTAGTGATAATCGTTTAGTGAATACAAGTCTTTAGGCCCCCATATACTGACGATTCCTCGTTTCGATCGATCGTCACGATAATCGTATCGACTCATCACTACACCCCGGGCGTTGCAAGTTAATCGTTAACGACATAAACGTACACTATCGATTCGTCGTTTCGATCAATGAAACTACGGATCGTGAAGGCCAATCATCATCCTGAATATGATTGCGAACAGACTAGACTGTGCCCACATAAATGCGTATGCATTACATATCAATCATTTATTTAAAACTAACACCTAGTTATTAAGCTACTTACTAACACAAATAGACTCACAGTTATAGTAAAAGTTATTCGAAATAAATGGTATGTAATCCAAACAAATATTACAAATGCGAAAGTAACTCTGTATGTTACGTTTCCATGCCTAAACCGGTGCACCAATTTGACTAATTTTGGTATACAGATCGATGTGACCTAGGAGAAGGACATAGGCTAGCTTTTGTCACAAAAATAAGTCTTAGATGTTGAAATAGGGGATAAAATTTGTATGAAGAACAAATAAAACTGAACATATAATTAGTATACAGTACCTACAGTAGGCTACTCGAAATACTTATTCTACGTTGAGGAAGTCGCGGGCATCAGCTAGTTTTAAAATAAAAAATTGTCCGGTATATGAGGGCCTTTACTGCCTATATTTTGATGTGCTCCTGCAAAATGACTGATATATCATATTTTGTGTTCGTACTATGTTATTTTATAAGTTTGCAATATAGGGTGCCTTACAAGCCTTTTTGGTTGAAGTTTAAGTATAATCAATAAATATGGAATAATGATAAAGAAAATAAAGGAATATGATTTACTACGTTTTCTTTCAGTACGTTGTACGAAAATTTTATTTACGTACACGTATTTCGTTTATCAATGTGGTTTAAATCGGTGGGGATAGTCAAAGTCAATTAATCATTTATTTCATAGGTAATTTTTCTTACTTGGAAACGTCATTTTTTAAGCTTTTGCTAATTCACTACGCTGACCTCCCTAAGATTACTCTTTTCAAATGAACTTAAATGCTATGGAATACACTTTGAATCATAATTGAAAGGAATCTAGACTCATGTTGTCGTTCCATACTTCTTTATCTAACACATACTCTTCTATTTTAATAATATGACTTTTCAATTAAAATGCTTTTAATGTAAGTTTTAAACTTGGGAAATCATAATCTTAATATATTCTCCGGAATCTTATTGTAGAAACGTATACAGTTCCCCATAAAAGAATCGTTGACCTTAGTTAAACGAAATCGTGGTACCATGAGTTTGGACTTAGTTCTAAGGTTAATATTATGGATATCTTCGTTCTTAATGATATAATGTATATTTTTACGGGCATATAAAATATTTGAGTAAATGTGCTGTGATGCCACAGTCATGATACCAGTCTCCTTAAACTTTTCTCTGAGAGAAACCCGAGAAACTTAACGGTACACAGAACGAATCGCTCGTTTTGCAACACAAATATGATTTGTATATCTGCCCCTTTACTGCCTGACGTGTAATTTCACTAGTAATTTATCTCAAGATTTCAAAGATTAATCACCTAGTAGCCACGACACACCCAGCGTCCGCTTCCGGACAGTGGATGAGACGACAACAAATAGGTAAGTTATTTTGTAGTAATATATTTGTTAATACTTAATGATGTAATATATTTGTTAATACTTAATGTATAGACATTAATAGAGTACTTATATTTTCGCGATTGTTACACGTTAAATAATATATTTGGTTTTTTTTTTCAGTCAAACCAGCGTTTCAGGCCTTTTACAGGTCCCTTGGTGGTACGTAGTAACCATTGTTCATTGTTTAAAAAAACATATATTACGCGATTTAGATACGAAAAAATTATTTCATTGCCAAAGTTAATCTATTTGTGTAATTATTTGTCGAGACCATTTGTCTACTAACACATTTGCACTAATAATAAAGAAACACTATTTGCTTGCTATAAACCACTGATTTCTTCCCCTCCCCTATTTGTTTTATAATATCAAGTGACGGGACAAACAAGTCGTGCGCCTGAAGGTAATCTATACGCCTGTCCACACGCCTGGCGCAGAGGCGAAGCGTCGCGGCGCGTTATGTTTTTCGCCTATAGCATATTCATCTCCATTTTCCCATCATTAAGGTGCAAATTTGTGTTATGCAAATGTGGAATCGCGCGTCGTCACGCGATAACGTGCGCCTTCGTTGGTTAAAGTCGAGCGACTTCGCGGTTCTTGCGCGCAGTGACGCGTCAGACGCCGACCACACTGTGATCCGAGTGCGCTAATGCGAGCGTCGTCGTGCGATGACGCGTGTCGCCATGCGTTGTAGTTGAAAAACAGGACGCGACGCTTCGACTCTGCGCCAGTGTGAGCTAACCCTAAATCGCAAAGATATGTGAGACAATGCCACTGCACCCGTCACTCTGAGACATAAGTTGACAAATCCCATGTCTGCAATTTCACCAGCACCCTTACTCTTCAAAACCGGAACACAGTAATGCTACATACTGCTTGGCGGCAGGAATAGGATAGGGTGGCAGTACTACCCTGGACGAATTCTTTCACAAGGCGCTCTGCTACTACAAAACCCTACACAGAAAACACTTAAGGATAATTTTCTTTAATTATGCTGAACAATGAGGTAATTAATATTTAAACAAAATCACTAGAGTAGGACTATGATGACAACACACTTCTATTTCATGAATGTACTTAAATTTCACTATGTAACACGATTTTTGTTTCTGGTTTATCAATATCAATTTCAATTCGTTCTGACATGAAAACACTACTTCCCTGCAAAAAATTTGCATTTGCGGGCCTTACCATGAACTCTTATTACAGTTCAGTATAGGTACGTAACGACAAAAAAAGCGGGTTGGGATGCTCTCTCACAACGATTCATTTTAAGTCCTAAACTGAATCGTAATAAGAGTTCATGGTAAGGCTCCAGACGTACATACTTGCGTACCATTACGGAAATTTTCAAATTTTCGGGTTTCTCTTTATTTAAAAACAAAAAGGGAACGTTATATTTCAAATCAATGGTAGGTATCTATATTTTAACCAAAGTCAACAAATTCATGAAAAAGAACCTAAACATTGTGTAGATTTGCGAGATTACGTAAATACTACTATGTAGCTATGTAAGCAGGCAGTTATGTAAATACCATTGTGACAGTCACAAAAGCAAATTTCAGGGTTATAGCTTTCTACATACTTGCTGCTCAGTTAAACAAAAACCAATATAATCAAACCAGAAACAGAACCTTTTTGAAAATTAGTTACGTACCTACATACACTGTGTCAATGCATACATAGTGTTATTTTCACTTAGTCCTTAAAGTAATGGATTAAACAGGTATTGGTTAAAAGTTTATCTACATAAAGGTGTTGCGGGTAATCATAAGTATAGATATCTATATATCAACTTAGATATACATAGTTGATTACAACTATTTCCTACATATCCTGCCGTCAATCTTCGGAGCTCCGAGTGCACCCGAATACAATTTTTTATGTCTAGTAATTATTATTAGATATTACGGAAATACGTACAAAATGACAGGGTTTTATTTTTGAGTCATAATTCTTTATTAGTAATACACAATACAGTTATACTCTACACCAATAGTCTTTGGTTCATTATTTACTGAAAGTAATAAACATTTATAGAATAAAAACAATAGAAGATTCTAAGTTTAACTTCTTCTGAGATTAATCAAAGCCCATTTTGTCCATATATCGACCGCGAACTAGCAATCGGTACTATCTCAATTTTGACAACTTTACAGGTGAAGAAAAAAACTGTTTGCGTGATTTATATAGCATCTGATTTACTAAATAAAAATACGTAGTTTTTAAATATTTTTATTTCACATACACTACGTATTTTTATTTAATAAACCAGATGCTATATAAATTAAGCAAATATTTTTTTTCTTCATCGTGTAAAGGTGTCAAAATTAAGATAGTACCGGTTGCCAGTTCACAGTCGATATGTCTATATATTATCTACGTATTTCCCCTAAATCATCTATTAATCGAATAGAACTACGTACTTTATTGTAGTTTTAAGAAAAAATTAAACTAAATTAAGTTTCTTATTTCAAATAACTAAATTAGTTTTACAGTATTTCTCCTTTTGACCGTTTGCCTACTCTTTGCCATGTGCGGTCGTATTTGATGCATTTGGCAAATATTCTACGTGTTTGATGGAAATCTAGATTGACGGCCTATTTGACAACCATGTTTGAAGGTCATGCTTGTCAAACAAAACTTCAGTTGTCGCCTACCCTTTACCCTGCTAGATTCCGTATAGTCATCTGGTTCTGTGCGCAATATTTCTTTTAACAAATTTTCGTGATTATCTTTTCCTCTTAATTTCGACCATTCTCTAGATCAACGTTCATTTCTTTTTTACATAATACATAGTGCTAGAATGAATGCCAGAAACGCTTTATCTGTATTCTTACAAATAGATAATATAACCCATTGTATTAAGTATAGTACGGTACGAACAAATACACACGGAGATGACCGAATGTGAACTACAGGCAAGTGTCAAACTAGTTTGATGTTTTGTTAATTTATTGGATCGTTTGCGATATTGTTTGAAGAAAACGTGAAGTTTGAAGGATAAATTTGACAAACTATTTGATCGTATACATACCTATTTTTCAATAATTCCAGTCTGCAGATATCTTAGGAGTAAATAATAACAGTAGTATTGGAAAACCACCATTAAGGATCAGCAGACATATCGACCATAAAAATAGAAGGCTTAGTAATCAATACATAGATAACAATAGAGATACTATTCGTTGATAATTAAAATGTGATTCCAATTCTGGCTTGATAGTTGCAAGAATATAGTTATACGTTTCCACAGCCATTCTAGGGTAATCATAGAACTTATCCGGATTTTGTCTTTGACTTTTCTTTGTTTGTATTACAGGTCACGTCTTCTTTTTCCCACAATTAGGTACTATAAAAAGGACACGTCACAGTATCGATATCGCGCTCACACTCTCGTTACGGCACTTTACCGCCGCAAACCAAGCGATATGGTCACTGGCGGCGAGAACAAGTCACTTTTACCACGCTGCCGCCCGTACCGGTTTTGTCCAGTTTGTAGCCTTATTAGCGCATCTGCTGCGACTCAGTCACAATGCAGTAACGATACAGTCGCTAGTCGTCTACTTTTACACACACGCGCGACATACAAACGCAATGCACGTTTTTAATGATTCGACATAAGTGACGGCATCGATGCAGTCTCGCGTTTTAATCATACAACCGTCTATAAATCGCTACTGTCGCGATGCAATCGCAGGTTTCTAAGAGGAGTAGCTAATCTATATACTTGCAACTTGATTAAGTCCAGTCTGCACCAACTGCAAAGGATAACTGATAGAAATCCGACGACAACCGTACACGAATATTGATAAGATGTTAAGAAAATAGTCATACTGTGTGTAAGTTTGTTAACATAATGTTATTGTACCGTAAAACCAATATATGAGTTAAAGTGATCTTTTAAATACCTACTGTGATCTTGGACATTTACTATGCTACACTTAAAATGTGGTAACATTAGTAATAAATAGTAGTAACCAATTCTCTCTATCTGTTTAAGACTTTCCGAAAACTCCTGATTTATTTGCAAGTCGTTTTCTGTGGTGCTTGACTTGGGGTTTTTCGTCAACTGTCCCTGGAGGGTCACTCGACCGTCTCCGGTCTCTGTTATGGCCCTCTTGGGATCATCTAAGTCAATACAATCCTTTTTGACCCCTCTTACTCACTTTTGTCACTAACACTTTCACTATTCTACATCTTTGAACTTTATTTGTGTTTATGTGGGTATTTTTGAACATTTCGCAGCACAGTTACCTACAGTAGTTTTATTTAGGCCTTCTAGAAGTATAAATCAAAATAATTAAGTAATGGACATTTTGAACACTGATTTGTTGTATTTGGGCCATATAAAGTGTCCTTTCAAACCTAGTGCTTAAATTAACACTTGCCATAAAATTTTAAATGGAAAGTTAGGGCTTTTTTCCTACTTTCCTAAAACCACGTTTTGCAACTCTACGTCGTCTTTTTTCGTGTTACGACATCGATTTCCTTCAGATATTGACGTTTGCGTTTCAAGATTCCTGTTTCTGTACCAAACTTGTTCACCTTCAAATTGTTGGTAGGTACATTGTTCTATTGTCAGTTCTACTGTCGGGAATTGCTACGTATCAATTATCTGTATAGGTTGTTACACAGGCAGGAAATCTTTAAAGGTGTTGTTTGGTATCGTAACTAATATGGAGTCACTTCGCCATTGACGGACAAACAGCAGCCGACTCAAACAATTTTCTCCAAAAAATTTTGGAAAAAAATATATTTATTTATTGAATGTCCATGACATTCAAATATTTTTTGTGAAATTACTCCACTAGTTTTGTTATAATTATTAATACAAAGATAGAACAAACACTTAGAAAAATTCCTTCGATCCAGCCGGATTCGACACGACGTCCTCTAGCAAACCACGCCCTATGCCAACTAAGCCACGGAACGAACTAGCGGACCTCATCGAATTTCTCTGCTTGTTTGTCGGATCTTTGTATTTGATTTTTCAACGACTGATCGAAGGATTTTTTTCTAAGTGCTCGTTCTTTGTATTAATAATTATAATGTATTTATTTGTATTTATTTAATGTTCTTGCACATGGTGTACAAATGGCGGACTTAACGCCATAAGCCATTCTCTACCGGTCAACCATTGGGCCAAACCATTGAGAACTGTACTAAAAGTAAAAACACTGTCTTTATAGTAAAAAATCCAGTAGGTACGTAAAGTTGTTTGACAACAATATGTCTATTATGTATGACTAACAAAATAAATTGGTGGCTCACGAAACAATTCCCACATCGGTAACTGCGAAACAGTTGTCAGTTTCAGTGCCGAATTGTCTGAATGTTCACATTTTACCGTCAAGAGGAAATGGCAGCAAATTCTTACAAGTCTAGTACAATTTAAACATTACACGCAGAGTCTCTTTAAAATAAGAATTAAGTTTTTTTTATTGAATGTCAGGATGTTACACCACCATGATATTCAATTATTTTCGAATTTTTTTCAAATCCTGCCGGATCGAAGGGATTTTTTCAAAGTGTTCGATCTTTGTATTTATAATTTAAAAACAAGAATTTAAAATAACTAAGCATGTACTTAGGGTTGCTTGGTGGACCTGTTACGTTTTTTAAATAACAGTTCCCCCAAGTAATAAAATGTCTGTAAAGTATAAATCTGCGAATCACTTTTTTACAGAAATAAAATATGATTTTTTGTTTGTAAAATGCAATGTTACGAACTACAAATAGAAATAACAAGCTCAGTAGGTACATCAAAGAATATACCTACAAACAATTGGTGTCATTACAGTAACGGTTAAAACCACGGAATACCTAAATCTTTCGTTCCAATTCAAACGTTGACACATTGGTTTTAAAGTGACTAATTTGTTTTATTTGTATTCCAATAATGGTCACTGAGTGTATCCGTTCGGTGACAAAACAACAATGTACAAGTAATTCCAGTGCTTACAATTTCATTTAAAACTTAGGTATATAATTACATACCTTACAAAATAGTAAGTACTGGTAAGCGTCTTTTTTAAGAAGAACAATTTTTAGGACGTTTATAGATTAGTGTAGCACAGCTAAGAGAACAAAAATGATGTCAATTTGGATTTCAGATCATACTCTATGTATTGTGCTACCACAAGCAGCATAGAGTTCAATTTAAAAATTAAATTTTAAAAAATAATAAAAATCAAACTTATGTGCTCTTGAACCTGTACTCTCTACACGCCCCTCTGGTGGCATCGGGAGAATCGAGCTGTAAGGATTATTTCACGATTAAAGCAACTTACACTAATTAATTAGTTTTGAAATGCTAATAATCTAAAATACCTACACGATGAATTATTTATTCTGCAATACAAAAGCACCCAAAAAATCCTCCTACACCAAAAGACGCCACTTTGTTCTTTTCTGCGCCACTTAGCGAGACATTTCAACCTTTACTCTGACAGCTGTAGTCAGCAACCGCGTAGAATGTTAAAATTTATTTAACAAAATGTTATTTGTTCTTGTTACTCTCCAGGTTTTGTACAATTTGCATCCTGTATAAATTTCGTACCTACCTTTCTAGATCTACCGTACTGCCTAGTCAAGCTTTTTATACCACAAAACAAATTACAAATTTTAATAAACGATTAAAAATGTAACTGTACTAAGGCGAGCTTATCCTATGAAGATATTTCTTCCATCTAAAAAGACCTCAATTCGCGCCCTTGGATTACCCCGGGCGTACTGCGCTACATTAAAAATCGAGATAATTATCATAAAAAATTTGTTAAGTTTCCAGACAATCCACTATTTAAAACTACTTAATATAGATACAGAAACTTCTGCAATCAACAATCTATTAAAGAAATTAAAACGCCAAAACGAAAAGACACCCATAATGAATGCCGGTCACGATAAAAAACAGTTTATAGAAAGTTATCCAAAAAAAAAACGAACATAACTCTAAATTATTTGCCCAGCAAATCGTTGTAAAATCGGTAAATGCAGCGCAAACTGTTAACACAGCAAATTCATTATTTTACTAGTGTAGGAAAACTACTAGCTGAAAAAGCAGAAACCAACGTCCCTCTTTTTAACAGCAACCATGGACTCGTCTTACGCCTCACAATTGCACTTAGTAAAAAAATATTAGTAGATGAGATGGGCGCAAGTAACCACACGTGCCTTTGTAACTAAGCATCATTACATTATTGTAAACGTTAGTGTAATAATAAGATGAAAGGGCAGTATGTGGTTACAGGTCTTTTCAATACAATGAAGGGTAACATTTTCACTTTATTTTAAATTTATGTGAGCATTGTGTAACCGTCCTAAGGGAAATTAACATTTTTCAGTAACCACATACATGTAGAGCCTTAACTGAGGAAGATTTAGAAAGTTAAATGTGACTTGTGCCTTGCTGTTTCTTGTTGAACCATAACCAGTCTTCTTAATAATCAGTCTCAACATTCCTAATAACAATAATGATATGTACCTAGTTAATTTTGAGACCTGGGTACATTCTTCGGAATTAGTAATACGGTCAATACGGTCCTCATTTACACATCGTGTCTATGCAGCGTCCTACCTGAGTGCGAAGGCTTATGTAAGAACTTCCACACGGGCCACCGCAGGTCGCAACCTGGTGGTAGTTGCTTTTGAGGTACGATGAAACCAGGTAGGTGGTGGGGCATTTTACCGTTTCCACAATGCACACATAGTGACAGTTGGATGGTCACTCGTAGTCTCTGTGGTGCGCAAGAAATTTTTACGGCTTTTAAGGCGAGCTCGGGGCATTTGGCGGCCGCCGGCCGTATAAATTGCAGTACAATACAATAACATCTTCAGGATGCTGTTGGGACTGCCACGGCACTGCAGTGCATGTTTGCTGAAGCGCGAACAGATGACGTTTATGCCATTAGGCGTAAAAATGTGTCTCTCTGTTAAAATGTGTGTCTCTGCTAAAGCGAGTGCGTGACAGTGGCAATCCTGAGGATGTTTGCCCATCGTTTTGACTGTACAATTTTAAAGTTTTGGGTAACCATTACAATTGGTCAAATTAAGTAATAATTGTGCATTTTCCAAATTTTAATATTTTTTTCTGTCAATATTTCAAAATTCAATGTAATCATACTAACATAGTTCTAAGGTTTTCTTTTGTAACTAACACCATTATCTTATGGGCTATGGCCTGAAATAAATGGTTTATTATTATTATTATTATTATTATTATAAAGGGTGTCGACTGTCACTCTCTTGTTTGTACTTCACCACGGAGCATACTACATCCCGACACACGTATGGTGCTCCAATACCTGCTAGAGGATATACCATATTAAGGGGAGTTGTCTTGAGACAGCCGGTGATCAGGCGTACTGTTTCATTAAGCGCTACGTCATCAAGTCCAGCATGTGCAGACCTTTGCCACACGCGTATTCACCAGCCGAGAAACACAATGCTAAACCTGTAGTTCGTAGGACATCTAGCGCTGCTTCCCTATTGGGGGATGTTAGACGTCGAAGGAGGTTATTGACTGAGCTGACCTTCATTTTGTTCTTTTGACAGTGCGGTTTGAAGGTGAGTGATCTGTCCAGCATTATCACCAGATATTTAGGAAAACAATCGTGTTGGATTTTGACTCCTTGCCAGGTGATACTCAGAGTTCGGTTGGCCTGATAGTTGTGCAGATGGAAAGCGCACGTTTTGATGGGTTGGGCCTGAGACCGTTTGCATCATAACACGTTCCCAGCTCATTCAAGGCTGAGGTCAGATCATTGCTGGTTTAGTAACCACGCACATGCAACACGGACTGTCAAATTTATGCTCAGAAGCGGCCGCGGAAGCATTCCTATTATTATAGTTCATATTATTATGAACCCTGCCACACTGAAACGCACGGCAGACGCGTGCTGGGTAAGCTTCCGCGGCCTCTTCTGTGTGGCCAGAGAGAGCATTATTGTGTTACGACCGCCAAATGTTGGTGTCCCTAATTTGTTTTATAGTAAGAATTAACCATTAAGACTGGCTAGTCTTAATGGTAATGGCCAGTAACTTTCAATAAAATGAGAAACTATGTAAAGCGGTAAGTTTATACCGACGCCTCAGTTTGCAGTGGCAAACATAGAAGTTGTTTAGTAGCGACTAAACAACTTCTACGTCACATACAATTATGTCCGAGGTGCACAATGAAACGGCAAACTTGACGCGTGACCTCTAATAACCGACCAATTGCTTTAATAACACCTTTATTAACAGAATAAACGAAGCTTGTAGCATTTAACCTTAATTCGATCTGATGTCTGATTCCATTATATTGGCAGATTGCAATGCACAGCTCTGCAATGATTACCAACAACCCTGCACACTAACATTTACGATAAATCCTCCTCTTCAGTGAGATTCATTAGCTGAGGACTTTAGTACGAATAATATGCAAAATGTTGCTATATAAATATACACATACCGGCAAATTTAGCGGTACAAAAAAAATGAGAATATAAATTCGTAAACAAATAAAAAATTGATATTAAATATAAATTATATTAATATCTTTTATCATCGACGGAGTACAGCCTTGCACAACATTTATTGAAAAAAATGAAATTAAACAAAACGCATTTTTTTAGATTTTGCAACAAAGCAGAAACAGGTTAAACATTAAAAAAAATTAATAACAGTTTAATACTGTAATCATTAATACAAAGATCGAACACTCAGAAAAAATTCCTTCGATCCGGTCGGATTCGAACCGCCCGCCGTCTTCTTGCACACCATGCCAGACGCTATACCAACTAAGCCACGGAACGAACCAACCGACCCAACAAATTTTTCTATGTGCTTGCGTCGTGTCTTTGTATTTAGTTTTTCAACGACTTTTTAGTCGTTGAAAAACCACGCAGACAGTCGTAGACTTTTTAGTTTAATACTGATTAAATCATAATAAAAAAATCAACTAAAGTTTACGAAATTTACAAAATCACTAACTCAATCTCGAACCACTCAACAAACCTATGTAAAAAAACTTCTCTTTTTTATGATACTAAGTGACGGGGACAACTCGTGCGCCTTTGTAGTTGCAGTACCACTCAGACCGTTCAATTGCAAGAATACTGCTACTGCGCCCGTCATCCTGAAACACAAGTTAACAAGTCCATGTGCCTGTAATTTCAGTTCTATAGCAACAGAGCTCCTTGTGAAAGAGTTCGTCCAGGGAAGTACTGCCACCTTACCTATTTCTGCCGCGAAGCAGTAATGTGAGCAGCGTTTACTGCGTTCCCGTTCGGAACCTTACCCCTCCGTACTGGTGAAATTACAGGCACATAGGACTTCTCAACTTACGTCGCAGGGTGACGGGTGCAGTGACTGTGCCCCAAAGATCTTTGCGGTTTAAAGCTCTGGTGGCACTGCAACTGTTATGAATAGGCGTGTCGCTTACCAACAAGCGCACAACTTGTTCGTCCTGTCACTTGATATTTAAAAAAAATTCACCAGCACCCTTACACTTCAAAACCAAAACGCAGTAATGCATACAAATTTGCTTGGTAGTAGAAATAGGTAAGGTGGCAGTATTTTCCTGGACGAATTCTTTCACAAGGAGCTCTGCTGCTACAAAAACTGTCGACTATTTTCTTTTCCAGTTTTTTTAGACGTAAAGTAAAGTAACCATACCATACTTTAGAAAAAACACTGCAGTATTATGGGGATTCAACTAGTGTTCCACTAAAGGTGTTGGTGTGTGTGTACATTCACCATCCAGATTGATTCCGTACAGTCCGTAGCTATGCCACATCAAAAGTTCAAAAGTACTCCGAAAACTGAGTCTTGGTGAGAAAGGCTAATCGAAAGAAATATTCCAGTCTCGATTCGTGGTAAAAGTCTTTGATCTGTGCCTACTCCATTGGAAGGCAATTGCGATGATCGTAGAAAAAAAAATGTATTGGAAACCATAATGAAAAAGAATTGTAGGGGGGATAAGCATTTCATAAAAATTATTAGTTAAAAATATCTATACCTACTTACCAATCTCGTGTTTAGTAATAGTATTACTGGTAGTTACCTTTTTTTTGTATATAAGATCATTGGGTAGTTATAAATTACATTACAGAATAATGCACGTAGGTATAAAATAAATATATTGTATATTATCAACGCCAGTGAGGACAACCACTTTAACCAGTCATATGCGAGATAACCGTAGGTATGACTTTTCCTTAACAGAGAATTCTCGCGACTCACACCAATAGCAACTTAACACGTTTAAACTTGGTCAGGTTTCGGATCATTATATACGATAATACCTACTTACTTCAGTTTCTACATTTGTACATAACTGTGTGTTTTGTATAAAAAAAAACCGACCGCAAAAATTCGTGGAATTATATCTATTTGCCAAGTTTTATTGATATCGGTTAACGGAAAGTAGGTGAAATTCAATAAATGCATCCCCTAATTTGTCAGCCTTCCAGGGGGAACATTTTCTTCAAATTTTTTACGAACAGTAACAGCGTTTATCGTAAAATTAAATGCCAGAATGTGATAGTACGGGGTATCCCGTTTCGGTATAAGGATTTCAAAAAACCAACTACGGACTTTTGAATACGCTCTCCGTTCGTTCAGTGCGTTCTGTGTAGTTGCCGCCTAATACTTTTCCATACTGAAGTATCATCAACGTACTGATAAAGATCAATGATTGTTCAATGATACATTTTATATTGAATTTATATAAGCAGTACGGCAATAAATTTGTCATTTTTTGTGTGGAACTATTTAAGAGCGGTGACACGGCGACTTTTAGCAGCGATGCAAACGCGATGCAGTCGTTATACATCTACATTTACACAATTGCGCGATTTTAGGCAGCGATGCAAACGCAAAGCCAGCGCGCGACTGCATTGATACAGACCTGCGATTGCATCGCTACACTTAGGATTTATAGGCGATTGCATCGACGCAATCGCGCGTTTATTTCGACGCAGTCGCGCGTTTGCGCTGCTATACGTCGCCGTGAGTAACCATTCTAAATACTGTCCATGAAAGGGAACGTAAACTATACTGCGAATAATGTCGAAACCCTTATGGTTCTCTGGTGGGAATTCAACTCGGTAAATGATTTTGTTACTTCCCGCACATAATAGAAATAATAATTGCTAAAATTTGCATAGAACAACTTCTTTCTACTATAAGTTACGGCAAAAGAGTGCGTACTAACAAAGGTATGATAAAAACGTACCTAATATATAAAACTTGAAACAAAGTAGCATCACACGTCTGGTAGTAGTAACAAGGCAATGAGCAAACCTATTCTTATTAATAGTCTTTGCTTGATTGTATTAAAAACTATATTTATAAGTAGACGCGTAAACCCAAAGGATCCAGTAATATAGACGACGGACTGTCTCACAAAAAATATTAATACGTGGTGTTGCTAACTTAGTGATTTTATTATATTTTGAAAGTTTTTTTAAATACACGAGCAACAAATTAACTCATTTACTAGGGCAGTTATTTATATTTTTATGGCAAGTAAAATAACAAAAAACATTGTTGCTAGGAATTCAGTGTTATGAAGTTTCATGTATTTAAAAGTAGCCTTGTGCCAATACTGTTATAATAATAATTATTATTATTATAACGCACACATTCATTAGAGAAATCCTGTATCGCAGGTGCCATTCACGCACACATACGTATTATACAACCACAAATTATACCCAAACTCACGAAAGAAGTAAATGTAGGCCACAAAAATATTTCTCCCGACCCGGGAATCGAACCTGAGACTTCTGCGTTGTCACGCACGGTTACTATGCTGGACTGTCGTCCAGCATGGTAACCGTTCGGCCTCAGAGACAGTTTTAGCAGCTCTTACGCGCTGCACAAACCCTGATGTGTTACGAAATTCTTATTGTTATATAGACTTCAAAGGCAGCGTACCCATGCATACTAGCTCAGTTCTCTTGAACATCAGCACCAAGGATGGATCATCTTAATCCACACCGACCCATATTTGGACTCTAATAAACCTCACAAACACGGTCATTATTACTTTTAAATCCTGACGTCAGCAAACTCGAATAATAATTGCACATTCGTATATTGCGAAAGTTGTTCGTGATCGTGCCAGCCAGTTGGTATGTGTAGGTGCCGCGTGCTACTCTACCAAGCCAGTTATACACCGTTCGAACACTCGCGCGCACGCTTACGCAAATATTAATTGCTATGAAGCCTCAATAACAACAATACAGTGAAAAAAAGTGATACTTTTATTTACACTGGATATCTAAACAGCCATAACTTTATTTAATTCATGGAACAGAGGTTTTGGTGAGATAGCGCCAAAAAGTTTATACACGTAAGTTGTAGCTAAAGTGTTTTTACGACAAACTCTTAACAGATAGCAGGGTCACCAGGGTTAAAATGTACTTCCCTACTTGTTTACTGCGATCCAACTGACGTACAATTTATAAAGGTAGATGACGACATAGATCTCACTGCGTCTCTTGGTTACAAAAATAAAAGAAAGCGAATCGCATTAAAATTGACAAGTCGAATAGCGTGGAGTACGATTACCTTAATTGTTTACTTAGTACCCTTGTAAATGTAGGTATTGTTTATTTATTGTGTTTACCGTAAAATTTCAGAACAATAGATTTCACTGTGAATTTATTTTATTTCTTGAAGGTTAGCGTCGTGGCTCCCATTATTAAGAAACCAGGGGCCGGTTCCACTACAAAAAGTGGGACTGGCTTCGGGTCCAAAAGTTCCAGCTCACTTGGGAGCAGCAAAAGCAGCAGTGGTGGGAAAAGCTCCAGCGGATTCGGGTCCATTAGTAAAAGCAGCAGCAAGAGCTCTACCTCATCCGGTCTAAGGACTGCTAGCTTTATACCAGCAGTCTCGAAAAGCAGTGATAAAAGTTCTAACTATTTCGGAACAAATACAAAAACTTCAAATTCAGTAGATCACAGTATTTTAAACATCAGTAAAAATTACAAAAGTCCCAGTTACCAGACGGAGAGTAAACAAGGAAGAAGCCCTAGTTTTTTGGGTTCCAGTGGCAAAAGTGAGAAGAGCTCTAATTATTTGTCAACTGACACCAAACATGACAAACCCTTTAATTATGACAAAGATTCGTCTGACAAAACTTCTAGTTACTCAAGCCGTAGTAAAAATCCAGACAAAACTTCCACACCGTTGGTTTTGGGAGGGACTAACTCCAGCGTTTTCGCCTCCAGTTCCAATAAAAGCTATCCATCAACATCGTACAGCTCACCAAAGAAGAATTCAACTACTTTTGGCTTTATTTGGATACCCACAAAGCGTCGTAATAAGAAGAAGGACTACGTGCATGTTTCCCACCACGACGATAGATCGAAAAATAGATCAGCAACCACTTATCGAGACCTGTAAGTTTCTACTTAACAACAATATATTTGATTAACTAAACCAAAACACACGATTTAACACGATGTGCGTACAAGATCAAAGGAAGCCCTTTGTAATCACAAATTACATACGAAACCTTATCAGTTTTCAATTATGGACGTGAAATCGATTCGTTGAGTCACGTCAGTTCCTACTCCCTACATTGCATTTACCCAAAATTGTGTAATTTACTATAACTATCGTAAAGACTTTGCAGTTATAATAAAGTATTTGAACTTGTAGGTACCTATTTTCTTACCTACATTGCAATATCATTTGTTTTCTTACCTGTTTATCTCACAGGTATTATCAAGATACCTATGTTTTTTTCAAATTTTTATATCAGTTCATAGTGTAGGTATTAATGTTTACTAACTTTATAATGAGCACTTTGCGTAATAAAATATAACTAGCCTGTTTGCTAACGCGCTTTACTACCATTCCAATAGACCAAAGTAGAAACATAATAAGGTATTGATATACCTTATTTCATTCCAGTAATGAACTTCTGACTTTAAACTCATCATGACATGATTGTCCTTGATTCTTCCACCTAACAGAATGTAAAGGTCACAACATCATATAGACGTAGTTAAACAAAAAGGATCCAATGCACATCCAGACACTTTCGAGATATGGCAGTTTGAAGTTTAAAAGTTTTTAAAAATTTCTCACTCTTGTTTTATTTTCAAAACTTATAATGTCATGTAACTACAGAGATATTTATTTTAGTTTTTATATGTTGTTGTTAGACTTTACTTTTTTAATAATAATTTGGATTGGATCCATTTTGCTTAACTACGTTCATATTGTGTAGATAAATATTTATGATTATTCGCCAGACACGGTGATGTTCCAATATACTAAAGATTACGCAAGCAAAATTCATTGCCCTTGCTCTGTTGTTTTATATTGAACAGGTACTTATCTCAAATTATTGACTTCTGGTTGAATCGCTGCTATGTGAAATATTTTTTTACTTTAATTTTTTACTTTTTTTTTTAATTTAGACCTTAGCTTAACGAAATATTTAAACAGATGTGCCTCAATTCAAGGTAATGACATTATCTACTGAATAGCGAGGACAAATTTTAGTTGAATTCGTGTTGGTTACTAATGTAATACTGTGTCTACACCACGGATCGCTTGTTTATATTGGTCTCTTACGTACAAACTGTTGACTAATATTGATGAGCCCAAAACGCTATAGACATCGACTTACAAAAATGAGTCAACGACCTCTGTGGTTCGTTATTGTGTTCCAATTTCTTGTGTGGACATAGCATGCAGCGGCCGACGAGGTTGGCTGAACACGATCTGTGGAGGATAAAAAGGCCTCCTCGACATCGGACAGCCGCAACAGGCCGTTGAAATGTACACATTCCAAACAATTTCAATGAAGAATTAAGTATTTTATGTACGCACCGTTGCACCAAGTACCAAGTACCAAGTATTTTATGTACATGTAAATACAAATATGGTATGGTACATTCATAATAATCGTGTCTATGTACATACTGGTATTAAATGTACTTGTAATAGCAAGAGAAGTTAAATGAAAACATCAACCAATGAACTACACTAATAAACCTTAGAATAATAACGCATAGAAACCTAGCCCGCACACGCTCAGGCAAATTGTAGGACGCCCTATGGGCTTACACGAGCGAGCCGGCTGTCAGTGCTCAAGGCCAAGTTGCACCGCGAGCAGCTCAAAAATTTTTGCTAAAAATGACGAAATGTGCGGTAATTGGGTTTAAAAATATAAAATAGACACTAACATCACATTCCACACGCGTTTCAACTTGTATTTTTATGTAAATATTCACTAAAACAGAAAATTAATTTCGTTGCAACAAGATACGAAAATGTTGCAAAGTAACGGGTTTTTTCTCCCCATTTTGCTATTCTGTTTCAAAATAATTATATTACATATTTTTTTGAGAATAGGCAATATCGCGACGGTTGCAAAATTTCTACAAATGTACACCGCCGCAACAACATTGTAGGGAATTTACGTTAGCTATTTTTACGAAATATATTTAGTATTTGCCTTCATTAGTTTCATGTGAAAAATCATTATTCTTGTTCATCATACACTCATTTAGAAAAATTGTCTTGCCCAGACTCAACAGTTCTTAACTAAAATTATTTCAGGAAACTAACACTGACTAAAAAGTCATCGTCAGTTCTCCAAAATCGTGTATAAATAACTTTCAGGTTCAGGTTCTTAATTGTTATCGTGTACTTTTCATGTAAACATGCCCACAGATAATATCAGGCTATTTATATATTCAAATTCGATAGTCGCACTTAAACTCACTTGTAGGTTTTTGTTCATAATATATGAGTTAAATAAGAATTGGGTAGTATTTAATAAGGTACCTACAGATTTGCTCGACATTGTCGATCGACAGTAACGATTGAAAATTATAGACATTTTCGAAGAGTTTTAGAGTGCTTATTACGAATGTAGCATTAATTTGTAAATCCAAGATGGTTGACAACAATTTAAAAAAATGTATTTTTGGTAAACCATAAGGAAATGGCATGTATATCTGAATACAAGATGGAGAACAAGACTTCTAATTCTTTTTCTTCTAATTCTTTGCCATCTTGGATTTAGAAATATGTGCTATATTCGGAATGAGCAGCCCCTAATACCTTGAATACGACACCCAACTTGCCATTATTCGAAAAATCGTGCCCGCCATCTTGGATTTAGAAATTAGTGCCATGTTCTTAATGAGCACCCCCAAATACCTCGAAAACGACACCCAACTTGCTATTATTTGAAAAGTCATGTCCGCCATCTTGGATTTAGAAATAAGTGCTATATTCCTAATGAGCACCCCCAAATACCTCGAAAACGATCCCCAACTTGCCATTATATGAAAAATCGTGCCCGCCATCTTGGATTTAAAAATGAGTGCCATGTTCGTAATGAGCACCCCCAAATACCTCGAAAATGATACCCATATTGCATTTATTTCAAAAGTCGTGTCCTCCATCTTGGATTTAGAAATAAATGCCATATTCGTGATGAGCACCTCGAATACCTCGAAAACGATTCTCATATTGCATTTATTCGAAAAGACGTGTCCGCCATCTTGGATTTAGAAATGAGAAAAGTCGTGTCCGCCTTCGTGTATTCAGATATAAATGCCATTTCCATAAAGATTACCAAAAACAAATTTTTGAAAATTCCTGTCACTTGACGTTGTCGATCAACAGTAACGATCGACAAAATCGAGCAAATCTGTAGGCACCTCTAACTTAACGATGAGTTAAGCAAGATACAATTTTTCCACTTTTGAGGGAAATGTTATTCCATGGCATCATTAATTGTATATTTGTGTGCGTGCCGACGAGCGTAATTACAAGTTGCTTACGCCTACATGAATTAGATTTTTGCCTCACTTGTGACAGTTCGTTTTTTATGAAACTATCATTCTATGCGTTATTATTCTAAGTAATAAACATACTTTGAATTTTTTTTTCGGCACTACAACGAAAATCACTCTTACTTATTTAATTATGCGTGTAGATATACTGAAAGTAGAATTATCATCAGCTTAGGAGTATATTAGATATCAGCTTAATAGAAGCAAGTGATACTTACATTTTATCAAATAGATGCTATTGGCATCATTTTCGTTGTTCTACATATTCATCGTAATTATAAGCAACAGTAAGTATTTCACCATTCACAGTGGCCAGATTTAGAGATGGGTCGTCGACGCGTTTTCCGTTAACGAAACACAACCGTCCATCGTCGACGATCAACTAGTCGGTCAACTAGTTAAATTCGTCGACTAGTCGATCTTTCAACTTAAGTTGGTTTTCGTTCGTGAGACGAGTTTAACTGAATCAACTAAAGTAACTTTTGAGAATATGAACTATTGTTTTAGAAATTAATTTATTTCCAATGTTTAACATGAGCGCGACTATCGACGCTTTTAACATACTGCAATAGAGTTTAATTCCGATAGATTCAAGGGCATTGCGCCACAACGGGCGCAACGCCGCTCTCTCGCTCTAGCGAATTAACTACACCGTCATCCTTTTTCTGTATTGAATGCACTATTGCAATAATAAATAGCATAACAGACCTATCTTACTTCGTCGCACATATTCAAATATCAACTTACACTTACTGAATTTAAAGTTCAAAATAATTTGTCTATGTATAATTCGACTGAGTTCGCGCGTCGTCTCGTGGCGCAGAGCGTTGATTAACGCGTGGACTCTCCGTGTAGCCGTCTACGAATTCTACTAGTTAACCGAAGAACGGTAGACCCGTAGAAACGTCGATTGGACGTGAACGGTTGATTCGACTAGTTCGTCCATTTAATGCCCATCTCTAGCCAGATTATATTTTCGGAGCAGTCCATAATCAATCTGTTCAATTACTAATATTTCATATCACCAATTACTAATATTGTAGCAGTTCAACAAAATAAATACAAATAAAATCCTTTTTGCAAATAAAGTTTAAGCAAATCGAAAATATGCGCTTATCATTTTTAGAATTTGCGCCTTCTTTGCTTGCAGCTTGCATGTGACAGCGCCATCTGTTTGCCACTAGTGCAAGTTCGCACTAAGAGTTAGAAGTACGTGTACGATAAAATACTTGTTACTAAAAGTCACGTCGAAGTACCTTACTTTAAAAGAACCTCAAAAGGTAAACAAGGAGGTAACATCACAATCACGATCACAGAGCTTGTTCCGGACTATTATATTTTTTTACAAGCGTTGTTTGATTATTTCAAGTTAATCTAAAAAAATTTATAAAGTGAATAATTTTTTTGTTTATGTATATTATTTACGACATAATATTCACGAAACGTTTTCTTACCATACTGTTTATTGAACAGGGGCAAAAATAAATTTATTGATAAACTTTTTGGTGACTTTTTATGTTTTTTTCATTAACGAAATATGCAGGAAAACCATCAAGAAAACAATAATTTTGAGACAATCATAAGCGCATGGCGTTGCTTGTCTGGAGAACAAAAAAGAGACTTTAAAGGACAAGTTCGACCGTCTGCTTTCGTAAGGTGAATGTAATATTCTTGTTTGCAATGTAATTTGATGATGTAGTTGTTGCTTTATTGACTATTGTTTTCTCTGATTAATAATTGTGACAGTGTAGCTGCATTGTCAGTGTTGGAAATATAATCTGTATGACAGTATCGTCTTCTCGTATTTGCTGACGGGGTCGCCACTTTACGAACGTATTAATGTATTACACTCTAGTTATAACTTTGACATTTTGGTTCGTGTATTTTAAGGTGTTACATTTCTTTCAAAGCATGTCTGGCGATTCTTCGACCCACCAGCAGAACAGTAAGAAGACCGACGAAGATAGCAACCTGCTCCTGGAGCGACCAAAAGGGTCTGTAGCGACCGCTGTGAGTGGCACTCTTGTCACAGTTGAAGGGTTCCAGGACAAAAATGTAGAAAATGCCAACCTTGAAGAAAAGCAAGAGCAGTCAGAATTTGTGAAGCATGACAAAGAGGAAATCAATGTAATTTTATTATATTTCTGAAACAAGTGCGTTCTGTGTATATTATCAACTTGTGACACTGAACTTTTTTCCCCAGGATGGAGCTGGAGACTTCAAAGAAGTAAAAGATGATAAGACCTATTTACAGAACGAGAAAAGTAAGACTTCAAATGCCACATGTGACAAAGAGAAAGGTGACTTAGTAGACAGTGTTTATCTACGGTCTCCTCCACCTCATAAAGTCAGGTCTAACACAACAAATGATGACGAAGACTGTGGCATCAAGTGCCTGTACTATACCCTACAGTGCTGTGACTGTGTTCTCATGTAAGTTGCCATAACTAGTTACTAGAGTATTTAAACTTATTTCAAGACCTTGGCCATGATTGCAGCTAAATAATCAATGGTTTTACTTATAAATTTAAAGGAAATACAGTTTACTTACATGCTTTTAAGTTACCGCTAAGGATGGATAAGTAAAGAATGAATTAGCTGCAGAATTTGAAACAACTTGATTAAAGTATTCAAGTCATTTTAGCCAGGTTTTTACATTTCATGTATTCATTTATATTGTAAATTATACTCTTTATTATTAGGTCATAATTTGTAAGTTTGTGAATTTATATCAATCTCAATTAGCATGTGTGTAGGCACTGAGGCCATATGGTGCATTTTCAAACGCAATAAGTAGGTGCAAATTTTAGAAGTTGCAAATATTAAGCATATTAGATAAGTATACAAAATTCAATGTTTTTAATAGTATTAACGAGTATACACAAATTGATATACAATGTGAAAACATGTCAAAATACAGTGGTATAAAGTAGAAAATAAATGAAGCGTTAGTTGGCATTGTATAAATAGGCGCATTATTTAAAGTATTAGATCAAATTATTTGTACTTGGATTTAACTTGAATGATGATGGACATATTCTCTTTATATTTTAATATATACATTTTTTATATTTTCCTAATTTTGTAATAATTTTACATTTTATGTCGATGATGGACATAGTTATTCTTATATGCGAGATGACGATAGACGTTTTATTCTAATACTTACGTCCCCGACGAACATTAATATCTTCAAATTTTAAATGTCGATAATGGACATTATCTATTTACTTTTTAGGAGTCACTGATGGACATAATTTTTCTTTATGCGGTATCCTCATTATTCTGGTTGATGATTTGACTCTCGTTACTGGCATTGACTGCTTATTACTTCTTCGTCTTATTAGTCTATCAACTTGCGCCGTGAATATACTTTTCGGTATCCTTAGGTTCTACTCTTAAACATCTGCAACACCAAAGTCCATGTGAAAGGTCCCTGTAAACTTCTATTTCTAATTGTTTATTTATTTTAAGGCTATTAATTACTGCACTATCAACGAGACACATTCCATTGGATGCTGCGCCAGCGGTATTTTCTTTGTGTGTTATAGCTCATGACTCGAATGTCAAAGTTTCAAGTTGCGGGACGACGCTGCTCTCGGCATTTGTTATGCTGTCATTAAACTTACTAATCCTTCACAGGATTCATTTGGAGAATGTTCCGTGCTCAAGTGCTTTTTAAAAATTTCATCAGTGATTTAACTAATTTTATTAGGAACATTTATTTCATTTCTGCATTTGTTCTGTATGACGGTAAGTTTTTGTTGGCATGGCTTGTCTTTCCAGGACTCTAGCACCCGGGAGATTATTGCCATTTCAAATGAGCTGCTTTCTCTTGCTGTAGTGCGGTGGGCATCATTACGATTTTTCTGGACTGGATGTTTGTGACTATGTGCACAGTTGACCTGTTGGTTTGTTGACTTTTTCACTCTAGGCTGACATTATTTTTTAGTTAGTAAGTTTACCACATTGCCTGCAATTCTTCTATTCCGGCAATGTTTCTTCTGCAACATTTCTTCGTTTTACCGTAGTGTCCATAGTTCTTTTAATTGGGTAATCTTTCTTCCAGCAGACATAGTACTACTAGTTCTTTAGTCATGTAGTGTTTCTGTTTGAACGGGCTGTGTTCTTCCAGTCGGACAGTATTTTTCTTGCTGGAGTTTTTAATGGTTGCAGTAGTTAGTCAGATAGTGTTCTTCCAAGGTCACCAGTGTACCACTGTGGTATATGGTAGAAATTAATGAGTCGTTGGTTGATAGATTATCATGTTTATTATTATTATGATAATGGGGAACCTTGTTTAAACTGATCTGATACACGCGTCTTTACGCTATCTCACACTATTTTATTGGATATGAGAAAAGAACCTCTCCGCATGACGTACCATTCCGATCCCATACGTCTGGAGTTACATTACGTCGATTGGCAAAGCCTTTCATCATGATAGCCAACATTAAATTTTGCCATCGATATGATAAGAACAAGATCATTACTGTGCTTGCACTAAGACTTGCATCAATATCAAAAGAGAATTTGTCATGAGTAACACATTTCTACAATAAAATTATAACAGGCATAGAAACAGCAGTACTTGTTTGTGACGCACACCTTGGTTGTGGCATACAAGAAGCATACTAGTGATCATAATTTTGACTAAACGAGAAGACTCCACCTTCGTCACATGATCGAAATTAGTTATTTCACATCGTTGGTAGTGCACCCTGTGGCTTCCAGTGCACACACACATCATTTAGCTAAAAAAAAATAATATTTATAACTTGATGAGCCTTTAGACTGGCGCACAGTGCCTATCGCCTTTTATGCTATTTATAACATTGTAGTACTTTTAACTTTAGTGGTATAACTTGTATAGTAGTTTAATACAACGTCCATATGAACTAATTGAAAAATAGAAAATTAATCCATTTGACGAATTTGGGATTAATTTTATATTGTAAAGTTATAAAACAAATTGAGGCAAAGTTTCTTGACTTCACCTGATTGATTATGAAATAACAAATACATTCCAAAATACTGCCCTTAATAATGTGATATCCCAGGAATGTTGATAATCGTGTATTTTGATATGTGATTGTAATATTTAGGCATTGCAATTTTATAACAATTGTCAAAATTAAGAGGTGGCTCGTTTTTTCCTCTTTTAGAAAATAAATTCCGCAATTGTTATACCAGAAGAACGCCTAGCTATGTGATTTGTAGTAACTTTACCTAAAGTTTCTAGTGGTATGATCTTTTATTGTGTATACTTTGTATAAGTGACCAGTCTCCGAATGGACCACTGGTCTAGTAATTAGATATAGACAAACATATTTTTTAAAATTTACGCATTTTGTACGAATAAAGTAAGAAATAAATAACGCAGTTTTATTTTAGAAAACATCCAATATTTTTTTTATATACCAAGTGCCAATAGAATGTAATCAAATACACAAAAATATAAACAGAATTTTCAGTATAAATAATTATAATAATGAGTTGCGAACAGTCGGTGCTTAAAAATATTAAAACATCGGTATTTTACAATTTAGTATAGTTACAATCATTGTCTAAGTACTTTACTTTTGCTTACCTAAATAACAACAAGCAAATAATTCCACCATACCAAATGACTGATGCTTATCTACCTAAAAAAATCACAGCGATTATATGTACAAAGTACGGGAGAAAATAGAAATAAAACTGATTTGGAACATGCAGACTTATCTTTCTCGTTATTATGTAGGGACTCAACCGGTTGGAACAATTATCACATTCACACAAATATTACAAAACATATTTCATATCGTCCGATTTGCCCCAAGCACCATTGTTTTAAAAATTTAATATCATGTTTATTCACATATTGTTTTACTTACCAAGTTTAGGTAGTTTCATTCTAATTTTTTAATTTACATTGAGAACAAAAATTGGGAAAAGGTTGATCTCAACTGATACTTAAATATGTTGCAATTTATAATATACAGCGTAATATTAAAATTTATAATAACTGTATACCAGCAAACTGGTTAAAACTATGAAATAGTTTGTTATTTCATCCAGCAACAGTATTACAATGTACAGGGTTATTTATAAAATACATCATAAACAACAACTTTTGTTCTACTTCTCATAATTCATTAGATTTAACTTTCGTACAAAAATAAAAATATTTAACGTTCTAAACGGTGATAACTCTCAAAAGAAAGCGCTAGCGTGAAAACCCAGTCCAAAGCAAAACGCAGGAGCAGGGTTGGGGATAGAAGCTTGCATGTTTCAACTTACTACAACAACCACTAAATATAGATCTAAAAATTGTCTGATAGTACAACTAAAAGTTGAAAGTTGAATTTGGTAAATTTATTACGTTTTGTAAAAAACTCTAGCACAAAATTTGTTGTTTATGGTGTTAGTAATATAGTCCTGCGAGGTTGTCAGTATTTTACAAATAACTCTGTAAATTCATTTATTATAATTTATTACGCAACTCATAATCAGTTACCAACCTAATTGCAGTAAAATATTCTACCTCAAAATACAAGATGTATTATGATCGGAGATATTATTTTAAACCGAATTGGTTTAAAATAATATCTCCGTCGATCTCCGTCGAATAATATCTATCTCAGCTTAAACAAATAATTAATTAGGTTTTATTCATTTGTTGGTAACTAATATTCTAAGTTCAAAAATACTTCATAATTACAAAATATCTTTTTGTCGAATTTTGACTGAACTCAGAAGACTTCGTACACGTTAAGACACCACAAAAATTATAATATATATTATATCTATAATATTATAATTATAATAAAAATAATATACATTCATCGTGAGCACGATTCGTGTGCACTGAAACTTCAAGTTGCTAGTCTCTTAAATTAAATTAGTATTAGCTAGATAGATTTTAACAAAATTATACAAATTCGTTATTAAAAATAAATAATTTTGTAACCTATATAAAATTTTGTAAATACATTGAAATAAATGCGATCAATTTCTATAACCATATTTGTGAAATAAAAGAGTTGATTTAATAAATGAGACCAATATAATAATTAATAACAAATAAATTGTATTATGTATCTACTTCTTTGAGAAAAGTTCGTTAAATGATTTAGTCAAAATATTAATAGCATAGAGTATTATAGAACTCATTATTTGACCGTATAATAAATCAATTTATTGTTTTCATATTAAAATGCGTTTTGTGAGAGGTTGTTTCAAGTTTAATATAAATAATAATAATATTTAAAAAATTTAATAGTAAATAACTACAATAATTTACTTTCAACCAAGTAGCATTTACAAGATTAAAAAAAAAAAAATAATTTCTACTCTTTTTAAGTTGGTGTATTAGAAATCAAAGATAAAAGTGTACCCATGACTATATAAATAAATTTAGAATTGTGCAAAGTGTAAAAGTATACAAAATTTTATCTAAGTCACGAATATAATCAAGTCTTGTCCTAAAATACATGATGTTCAAATCAGCGCGACACAGATATTTCAATTGGACTAATTGGCCTAACTAAACCGAACCACACCGAAACTAAATAATTAATCATTCCGGTTTAATTAGACGTAGATCGTATTAGAGCTAATTCATTTATATTTATAATTAATTTAGCTATTTTAACTAATCGACTGCGTAATTCGAGAGCTGTCTTTGTAGTCCACTGAGGTAATTTTAACACGTGATTTTAATCAGGTTGTCATAAACGAGTATTTTTAATTTGACTAATAAGGTGATTGAATTACGCACAGGTCGATTGTAATCGCAAAATATTCGATACGGTCATCCGACATTTAGCCGCTCTAAATATCGGATGACCGTATCAAATGTTTTGTGGCGACTTTTAGCATAAGGTAGGAAGTTTTAAGGGTGTTTTACTATGCACACTAGGAAACTTTTATTAAAGCGTCACTTCACTCTTCAATCGCGACAACCACATCACCAATCTTAGATATGATTTAGTCAGTTCTGTTTGTAAAAAAAATATATTCAATGCACAAAACTAGGCTTAGTCGGTACGCGTGCCTTTAAAACAGGGTCGCGGGGTAATATTTTTTTTCCTGAACGGACTATATCACGCTTTTTTATCTTAGACACGCAATGTTAATCAATTCTGATAAAATATATGTGGGGCATAATAACATCGTTTCAAAATATCCGAGTCAACATTTTGTTATTTTTCATTTAATTTGTTATTTAACTGATATCATTAAGAAATTACAAATTCTGCAGAATTCCCTGTTCGTCAACAGTCGTTACATGCCACAAAGATTTGGTCTTTATGACAGAACTAACAGTGCCCAGAGCGCAGTATGCAGAGTACATAGTAGTTTGCGAGAATAGTGAAACAAGGATGAAGTTAAATGAGATCCATCACAGTCAATGACTTCATTGAGTACAGTCAGTTTCAAAACTATCTAAGCGATCAAACAAAAAATATGTACGATATATTGACCACTTGGCTGTGTACGTATTTTTAAGTAATGTGACTGCTTCGTTTATATTGATGTCATGATTTTGAAGTCAAAGCCTTCAGAAAATGTTTTAATAAAAAAAAGCCAGTGTATGAAGTTCAAATAGTAAGATAAAAAGCTAAACAGGCTAACAATTAAACTTCATAAAACCAACTAAGAATATGAATATAGAACAGTGTTATATTCTTAAGGCACAGTCTTTTAAGGCCTATTAAAAAAGTTCGACAAATTTTTAACGCCTCGCGACTGAATTAGCCTTTTAACCCTTAAGTTTTGAGTCATACGACAAAAACTGAAGATTAATTTGAGTCACAGTCTTTTAGCGCCAGGTATAATAAACCTAAGTCATTACTTAAAAAACTTATGTGAGCATGCCTGAGCATAAAAGGACTGGCGCCTTATAGTCTCCGGAGCAGCGACTCATGAGTCGTCGGGACCTTAACATCTACATTATTTACATTTAGGGAATTAAAATATAAGTAAGAATAATCACTTTATCTATTTACCTTTGTTTTCTAGTTTGGGGTAGTTTTTGTTGGGGCTTAAGGAAAGGTCAGTGGATTGGAATTCACTGAAACCGTGCTGGTCGAGAATATCTATTTTCAGTATGACATGTACTCGTTACTCTCGAATTTTTGTAGTACATACATCAATAGGCTGAATACACATAGTTTTTTTTTTATAAACTTCGGGTTCAATAAGACATAAAAAAAGGTATAACTCCATTGCATTATAGCTTAAGAACATGAGATGTTTTTGAATATCATGCACGGTAAAGGCCTACTCGACTTCTCAAATTATTAGCATAACCACCGAGTCTTATCTATAAAACTCGAACCTCCAGTCCTAATTTTTGAGTTAAGTCCTGTAAAGTGAAGTCGAGTCTTTTTAATAGACCTTAAAAGACTGAGTATCTTTCATCACTAGCATGGGACAGCACACGTTCCATGTCCATGTCCCTTACACCCAGTGTAACTGATATCCAGCTGTAAAAAGAACATGAAATAACTCCGCGCAATTTGATGGGAGATTGAGATTGTGATGTGTGAGATTATTAAAAAAGACTTAATTGGCATCACCAATGGTTATAGCTGTTTTGTCTCACTTGTTAAGGTACTAAGCTACGTTCAATTGTGTTGAAGGAGACGTTATTTCAGTAGGAAGTCATATTCAGGGTTGTTGCAAATATCAGTAACGTTTATTTTACTTCAGTTTTATACTTCATAATTTCGTCAAACCCCGTGTCGCGGCAATTTTTTCGATAGAAAATTACATTCCGTGTTAGCTAGCAACCGAAACATTGGTAATTATTTACCAATGGTAATGTATCTGATTATCCGACCACTAAGTATATACCGAACACACAACTTTAGCAAAAATTAATATTTTAAAGTAGGAGAAAAAAAAATTGCTTTGTCATTTTTTTTGTGAAAGCTGTTTATCGTGGGCTCATCTGATATGTTTTTCTGATAATCTATTAAAAGCCCATCAAAATTGCTGTAGTTAAATCACGTTTCTAAACATTTTTTTATGACTAAAATTCATTAAAGCATAACATCAAGACTTATTGTATTAAGTAATTAATTAACAAGCAATCTTAAGTACTTATTCACACATGCGGTAATACATAACGTTGTATGAGTAACGTGAGGTGTAAAATTGTCTAACGGTAAGTACATACTGTACTTGCACGTCACAAATGTCATTGTACAATATATTGACATTTTAGCTTAGACTATATATAAAGCGGCTAATATCCTACGCACAAGTTTATTTAAGTATAAAATGATTGCCATCAAATCCACACACGCTATATACATTTTATATAAATTATTGAAATGTTGTTACACAGCAGATAACAAAATTAGTCCTTCCTCCTTGGAAATTGATATGAAACTTGCATTAATATCACATTAAAAATTTCCAATTTCAGAGTAACATGTAAACAACCATAATTGGCAGGTCAAAAAAATCCACCCTGATCAGATTATGTTACATTGTAATATAGGCAAAGAAAAACGCTTATCCAAATTGGCAAATGTAATAAAATGTGACTAACTTTTTTCCACACCTCATAAAATTGTAAAAAAATCACAGCAGAGAGATTGCCGTAGGTAATTGAATATATGGATTTTACTTATATATTAATTCCTGTGTATTGGCAAGGCGTGTGCCTCAGAATTTATTACGTACTTGTTTAAATCGATCAGGTATCGGTCTTCACTGAAGAGTAAGTACAGATACTTAAGTGTTTCTGACAGGAAGAAAGACTCCATCATGTCTTTGTAAACTGGTCGTTCCACCTTCACGTTTGCCAGAGATGTGTAACCGTTCGTCACTTTTGCATATTTCTCGAGACTCTGAAACGAAAGTGCATCATATGAGTACATGCAACTTTTATACAGCATTCGTAATGTAGAGAATTGCTTAGTTTGAGAGCACTAATTGTTCTAGTTTGGCACATTATTTTTAATATTTAACTTCCTTATGAAAATAATAACTCGTACGCTCATAGCCCCGCAATAGGGAAACCATGTAAAGCGGGTGCCATGGACACACACATAGACAACCACAAATTACACTCAAATTCACGACAAAACCAAAATGTAGGCCATACAAATATTTATCCCGGCCCGGGAATTGAACCCAGGACCTCTGCCTGGCAATCCAAAGCATGGCAACCGTCCGGCCACGGAGGCAGTTTTGTACAGAGTTCTTAGATTTTCGCGATTGTTACACATAGGAAATTAAACATTTTTTTCAGATATAATCGCGTATGGATCTAAAGTCAACCAATCATGACTTTACCAACCTAGTCTTCCGTGACCATGAGACTTGTAAAGGGCCCGAAACGTTGGTTGATTTGAAAAAAACAAATATACTACTATTCACTTCCCTATGAAAACTTACTATTGTGATAGCGTCGCACTTATTTTTATTGGAATAATAAACCTTCCTATGTAAAAAATGTTGTGTTTAACTCTGCCTTCAAAAAATATGAGCAGCAGTGTGTGGAACAAAAGGACCTATAGATGTCACAGCGGTGCAGGACCTGCACTACTAGAATTACTTTCAGTAAATACGATGAAAATATTGTTACCTGGTATATTTGCCAACCCCAGTCTTGGTACGTGACGTTGCCTGTAATCTGATACATGTACCACAGACTCTCGACGAATTCTGGCCGCAGCAAGCTGTGAGAATCCGCTATCTTTGTGTACATGTCGTTTGTCGCACTGGCCTGTAATATTCAAGTCGATTGTTACATTAATCATGAAAATTGACATTCAAATTTCTTACGATATTTGACGGATTCTAAATTTTTTTGCTGAAATGTGTTAGAATTCTAATAATTTGTGTACAAAATGGGTGGATAATTCAACAGTTAACTAACCGTAATTGTCAACTCTTCGTGCAAAATAAGACACACCAATCATTGTGGTTAGTTCAGAGCCACCATTGAAACTGCAGCACGCCTTATAGTTCAAGTCGACAATGCATCTTAACTATTAGGCGTTAACTAATATGCTGCTAGCTTTTGATGATATAATAATTGTCTAATCTTAAAGAATGGACTTCACCGACCGACACAGTAGGTCAATTACACATTTTTATTAATTTGTACTAGAATGTATAACAGGAAAATGATAGAAATATGTAAAGATTAAATGTAAACGAATGATTGTTTAGCAGTTTAATAGTAAAACAATGTTTTAACTGCAATATTTATTTTAATGAATATCATGGTAGTAAAACCATGATAATATAAAATAAATATTGCAATTAATAAAGCGACATGTCTGGTCAGCCTATGGTAGCTGTAAAGGTTACTGGGTGAGTGAAGAAAAACTTTCATAGATTTCTCATAGGTGGAGCTACGGCAAAAAAGACGTTAAAATAAAAACAAAGATCTGCAAAAATCACATAGCGAAATTCGTAAGGTCTGCTGACTCGTTCCGTAGCTCAGTTAGGGAAGTCATACCACCGGTACAGCAAGGTCGCTGGTTCGAGTTCAGCTAGATCAAAGGAATTTTTCCTTGTGTTTGTTCTATCGATTGTAGTATCAATAATAACAAAATACTTAACGTTTCTTTTTGACTGACTCTGTTTCAGTGAGTTCATTAAAAACTGAACCAAACACGTTACTACACAGTAAACAAGGCAAATATATTGCAAAGTAGTACATTAGTAGCTGTCAGTTTACTGTCTCTAATAAAAAAATCCAAATTTTACCAGCCTTTATTAGATTGTAAAATCGCGGACAATAAAATCGGGCAGCTAACAAAGTAGGGTTAACTGCAAAATATAAATTAACATAAGTAATATAATAATGAACCAAGGATTTTGAAATTATATGTACAAAGCACCAACGTAACGTATTAACGTTTTGACATACATAGACGGAATATACCTTCTGGGGTACATATTTACCGAACGTCAGTTCGTCAGGTTACATATCAGATAACACTATTTTATGCACTGCTCCCAATAAAAATGTGGAACAAACGTCACAGGTTTAAAAAATTCAATAAAGCCCCGAAGAAACACAATTTTCTAATTTGCCCGATTTAAATGCCCGTAGGATTAGTTTTACATTAACACAAAATTATCATTTACCTCGTTGTCATAAAGATCTGAAGATTCTTTATCATTTGGCTGCAAGTAAATCATAATAAAAAGAAATAAATGTTAAATGAAAAAAAAAATGCGTTACTCACTAAAGGTCGATCCCACTATAATTAACGATATGCAAGTAGACTGTCAGAAGACTAATATGTGTGTACATTCAATGTGTACAATGTGTACAAAATCAATTTGTGTGTACATTTCGTAAAAGAATGTGAGAGAGTTAAAACGAGACTCGAACATATCTGCACTTTAATGACGCAAAATAGTGCAGATAAAATTTATTAAGGTCCAATTTGAAATCTCATTAGGGTAACGAGTGTCATTGAACGTTCGCTTTTAAAACATTGAAAACTTAATAAGATACGAACCATATTGAAATGCGTGATCTCAGGTGCCAAGAAAGTGGGATGCGCGGCGTAGGTGAGGTAACAGGTGTAGAGCAACTCCTCTGCCATAGTCATGTGCCAGTCTGGTAGTCCGTTGGCATGGCCAAGGGCAAGCGTACCAGGTAGGAAACATACTAGATGGTCCATCTTAGGGTTAAACGCCTGAAATTCAAATTGAGGTACTCGTTATCTATACTTATAGACTTTATAGATAGTTTAGAAAACTGTCAGCTTCAATCGAGATCAAAAAATTAGTATCTACCATTTTTGAAAAATCCACGTAATAAAATTAATCCGTCCACATTAAAATTTTCGTGCTCTAACGTTCTTATATATCGTAAGCAACAGTAACCCACAACAGAATCTCGAAAAAAAAAATACCATGAAGACTCAATATAGAGGTACGACGTAATTTGTAAGGTATTTAGTATTTTCTCAGGTGTGTGGATTTTGCACATATATGTTTTTCATTTACTGAAAGTCAAACATATACTTACATATGTACATATAGGCTCATGAAAACTAGACAAATTCAGATATATATATGCTAATAAATAAAGGTAACAGACAATATAGTTCCAATGGCCTCAGGGTATTGGACTAAAATCCATTTAGTTAATGTTGAATTTCCCGAGAAGATAATAGCAAAGAGTGGGTACAATACACACCTCTGAGCCAGCTGACAATTCACCGATGAACAAATATTTATTAGGTGACGATCTCTTAGCTAGAAACTGTCTTATACCCTCCACAGCTGCCATGTAGTCTTCTAATAAGCTGAAATTAAAACAACCATGTTATCAACTTGTTAAAATTTTAAAAATTGTAATAGGTTTATTTGAGTTCCATAGATACTGTATGGACGAATATTTCAATGCTAGTAAGTAATTTGACATTACAAATATACGCGGTCAGCCGTGACCATAGGACCTGTAAAGGACCCGAAACGTTTAGTTAGTTTAAAAAACAAATATAAAAGATTTAAATCCGAAAAAATAGTTTCATTTTCCTAAGTTTATTTGACGTGAAATACAATACAAGAAAAATAAAACGCAAATTTATGTTATAGCCGGTAATGGTCAAGAATACACATAATATTGTTGAACACCACATGTGTGTTCTTCTTTTGGCACACTCAGAACTTAATTATATAATATAATAATTAAATCAAGTAGGAACTACACAACGCAAGGAAAGGCGCATTCATAATGTTATTGATTTACAAATTTAAATTTCATACAGTTATTTGATTTAAATTATAAAGCAGTAGCATTACGAATAAGAGTTTTGTTCCTGCTGGAACGAAATGGAAATTTTATTGACTCCCTTCATTCTTTTAGTTTCTATTTTCTTCTACAATGACACCCAAGAACTAACATCCTATCCAAGATATTACGGTCTAAACCTTCTTAAGACAATACAATAAAACGAAAGGCACTACATTCTACAAGCAATTTTTGATTCCATTCCATCGAACTAAGATTTTTTTCCTCAGTATTCGATCTTTGTATTAAAATCACAGTTCCGTTGATTTGATCTGTGATTAAAAGAACGCCGACAGTGTTTATTATAACAAAACTCGCTAAAAGTGTTTTCAAACTGATTTACTTAATTATACTGCCCTCGGAACGGAAAAAGGCACAACTGCTATGTAAAGTACGAATAGTTGTGCCTTTTTTCGTTACCAGGGCAGTATATATTACAATAAGAATAATAAATTGTAGCAAACTTTAGTAATTTTGTAAAAAAGGATGGCGAAAGCTGCCATGATAACGACGAATAGCCGTATATGGACTTTGCTGGTATAATTTTGCGTTTTAGTTTATGCCTAGTTATCAATATATTTTTGTATATTTTTAGTTGTCGGGAATAAAAAAATGGCAAAAAACATTGTATTTTAGAATAGATGCAAGAACATAACGCAATTGATTCAGTTCGACCATAGATTAAGTAACGTTCGTATACGTACGTTTCATTTTAAACATTATTGATGTTTACCTACCTGAAGTACTGGTTATTTTATAGTACACACATAAAACATTATAGCTGTAAAATACTTAATGAAATAATCGATTAAACAGTAATGACATAAAACAAAAAATAAAACACAATGTGACAAAAGTATTTAGACAATATTTAAATGAGAGACAATGAAAGTTGCAAAGGAACGTTTTGACAAGAGACCTCTTGCGAAAGTCAATGTCACATTGACATTTAAAATAGTGTGACAATTTGAGGCAGATTTCTGCCATTTGGGCAGATTTGATTTTTATTATTTTCATTGCTGCAGAACATGATAAGTTGTATTAAATGTGGCAGTTTGGCAGATTTGGGAATATTCGGGAGTTCTTTATTGTTTTTGGGAACAAACTGAAAACTTTTTGTTTTCTGCTACTACGAACAAATACCTGAAGCGAAATACAGGACAATGTTACAAATATAACCTATATCAACTTTATAACCCCAGCTTCTACAGGTTGTACTCAATTAGCTTTTTTAATTCTTTGATAATGAATAACAAGTATTGATAGGTGCACGTCGTCAAAAACACGGGGTCACAAAATACACGAGATGTCGCCATCATTTTTGTTTTATTCATAGACATTTCATTTTCAGTATATTGTACATTGTAAAAAATATACAAATATTGATAATTTAATTTGTAATAAAGTTTTACGACTACACATAACATTGCACTGTAACGTAAAGTTTGGATCGTAAAATAGCAATTATTTTCAAGGGCTTTACTAACAAGGTCCGGATTATTTTATACGCTATGTATATTATATTGTTCGCGGTTATTTATTAAAATACATACATTGTCTTTTTGCTGTTTGTTTATAATTCTCCTGTTAAACAAGTTTTTATCTCAGAGCATTTTAAAACTTGAAGTTTTATGAAAGCAAATAAAGAGTTTTATAAATTGTGCGCATGTGTCGGTAGCATCGAGTATAACCATAAATAAAATAATAATAAAAATATAATATAACCAGAAATAGAGACGAAATAAGGGCCGTCCATACCTGGCAACTCATCAGGTAAATGGATCTTATATCACTTTTAAATATCAACTCTCGTTTGCGCTGAAATCACAAATTAGAAAACTGAAATAGTACAGCGCCAACAACTGACATGTGTACGTCTCCGTATATTCCAAAAATATTATATCCCTAACAATGGGGGCTGTTCCATTCGGTGGTGTGGGAAAAACAGCAAAACATCTAATTACAAAACAAAGGAATCACATTTCATCGGTAATTAAATATGTAACTTTGCAATTTTCGTCCACTATAGCAAAGCTCTAGTAAAACTGGTCGATTTGAAGTGAAACAATTGACGACACCAGTCAATTGTTTCGAAATTGGGCTGGCCAATCGAAGCGCAGTTGTCACTGTAATGATATGGCAGAGTAGTTTTCAAACAAATTAAATGATATTTCGTCTCTATGTGTTATATACTCGTTGGTCGATAGCCTAATTTTTTTTTTAATAACGCACACACTCAACGTAGTCACGCACTTGAGAACTGTTTCGTGGTTGCTAATGGTATATTAATAGTTAGCCCATAATATCTGCTTTCCGTATCATAACTAACGTAGTCAACATTTTAGCGAAATTGAGTTATTAACATATCTGGAATAAGCGAAACGAGATCTACGACCCTCTATAAGCGCTTTTCTTTTTATCTAATTTATTTTCAATTTTATTGTTAAGCGAAATCAGCGTCATTGACATTTCAAATAAAAAAACTGTAGACGCTAATATGTCGAAAGTTACCACAATATAAATGCGTTTTGTTATGACACGGAAGGCAGATATAGTCCTACTGCTGAGCACAGGCTTCCTCTCACAATAAGAGCGCTTCGACTGTAGTTCCCACGCGCGCCCAATGCTGATGGGGAATTGCACACGCTTAATTAAATTTCTAGATGTGTGCAAGTTTCCTCACGATGTTTTTCTTCATCAAATTATAGTATTTTCAAAGTGGTACGGAATTTTATAAAATATATACTTTATTCAAAATATATATTACGTAATGCAAGAAACACAACGAGAACTTTCTTACATGTTTTAGTTTAAAAATAATTTAGATTTGCTTTTCGACATATTAAAAAAAACATACTTTGATATTCAAGCAATACAAAAATCAAGCAATGACGCACAGCGCTTTGCATTCACTAAACAGCCAATACACGTTTATGTCAATATTTAACCAGCCGTTCAAATATACATCATATTGAAACCAATAATGTCATTAAACGAAAAAGAACACTTTCGGGAAATGGCCATTAAAATCTCTGAAATGTAAATTTAAAAACTGAGTTTTCAATGTGTGCTATACATATCATTTATCTAGTCGCATGTACGACACATGAAATCGACACAATACCTAAAATTAAAAACTAAAACAGTGTATATTAAGTGGACATCGTTACATATCAAAATATGAAATATTTCCTCGCATAAACGTAATAATACAATAACAATTTAAATTATTACGAACACTTAGTTTCCATTAATCAATAAATATAATTCGTAGCTTTGGTAGAATAAAGCCACATGTACGTCATAAGTCAAAAGTACTTTTATCCCATGAGAATCATGAAGAGAATACAAAGAAACAAATTATGTATATGTGAATTTTTATAACTCTCCTATTTGAGCATAAAAAAGTTATCGACTAATTTCTTTCGTAGAATCTTCAAACCAATTTCCTGAAAGATTGTCATTTTGCAGATGTGGCCTTATTACACCAAGGGTGCGAATTGAGAACTTCAAATTCGTAACTAAGCGTTTGTGGTCACCAGCCAAAATTCTTAAACGTACTTACAACGTTTGAGAAAAACCAAACAAAATTGAACACTTACTAGTTGATAGTTTTTCCGGTCTGAAGCCATTGCTTGAGTAAGTATTCGTAATAGCTGTCTCCACGTGCGCCAATTGTTATCGTAGCATGGGGCAAAAAGTGTCCTGTGTTCGGGTTAATGAAAATTGGCACCAGACCATGCTTCTTCGGCAGTGCGTGTATTTTTTCGGACACTGCGGAGGCTGCCATCTAAAAACCGAAAATTTAAAATATCACCTTACGCTTTCACAGTAACGGAAACGCTTCAAGATTAGACAAGCTCTACGATAACATGACTTAACTTTATATACTTTAAAGGTCGTGGGTTGATACAGATTGGTTGATAGTCTTTATTAAGTATACAGTAAATAGTTAAATTACCTCAAACTGAGGGTCTTTAGTGGCTCTCGAAAGTTCTCGGAACTCAAGCTGAACTGTGGAGACTTCAGCCGTTGTGCTGTAATGTGACCATTCGGGAGGGTGTGCGGTTCCCATGCCTAAGTTCACGTCGGAATACGGAATGCCCGACGGTGAGTGGAAAGCTGGCATTAATCTTTCCCCTAAGTCCCTCTGTAATGAAAGTTGAATATAAAGAAAGAACCTTTATTTGATCTCAGAATAAAAAGTCCCATTATGTTTACATGACAAAAACATAGTAATTCACAGAAAGGTTACAAGAAATTTCAAATGATACAAATATCTAGAAAATTGTAAAAAAAAAATTATTTTTTATTATATACACGAATTTATAAGTACACTAACTTGTGTGGAACAGCTGCGCCCATTTAATGTATCGAAACATTTTTGTTAATTTTTTTTGGGAAAACAGGGGCTTTATTGACATGTAATACGTAGGCCGCTGCTTCGAGCTGATATCGTTCATGGGCCCAAATAATATTTCTGAAACTCACCGCTTTATCGAGAAACATTTCGTCGCCAGTAAAGTGGTAATTGGTGAGCAAAGCTCCTAGCACTCTGATGGTCACCTCGAAAAAATTAACGTCCTTGTTCTTAGTGAAAACTAATTCTTCCTTTACCCATTTTTTACCTTCTTCATATTCTACAGAGCAAAAAAAATATAGTTGTGATTTTTTAAGTTGTTGGTGGTTAACATTCCTAATTTCAAAATATTGTTAGAGAATATTACCTTCATGAAGACCCATAATATAAGCAGTATCAATACTGTCGACTATCGTGAGACCTAGGGAGAACCAATCGGAGATCATTCCCGAGACAGGTTTCACATTATCATGGCCCCAAGCATGTTCTTTGTAGCCCTTCCAAGCATGTTTAAAGCTTTGTACCACCGCGTACTGACGCCAGGTAGATGGTCCTGAAAATTGCATACTTTATATAGCTTTTTGGTCTTATACACACATCAAGTGTCCAGGGATCAATCATATATGAATTCTCATATGTATTTGATCCGTAGACAGTTTTGAGCACTGTATTTTATTGAACATCACGATGTTTTACTACCATGATATTCATATATTTTTTGTGAAAAGACTCCACTAGTTTTTTTAATAATTATTGACACAAGATCGAATATAATCACGTTGTGGCAACAGACACTGGTTCGAGCCCAGTCGGAGTGAAGGCATTTTTGTTATTGTTATTCGTTATTTCTTTTGTCGCTGTCCGATAAAAATGGTTCATAAAACTTTAAAGCCTTTTACAGACAGATTGCATTGGTATATTATATTGGACAATGTTGGGTATGGAAACAGATAGTGTTCTAATATTTAAGTATAGTCCCTGAACACAATTACGTTGCAATAAAAGTCTTGGAATGGCAAGGATTACAATTTGTAAATACATAACTCCAGCACGTACTTTTTTTTTTTTTTTTTTTTTATATATACCTGACAGGCAAATGACTCCACTCCACGTACTTATTTATGTTATGATATGACATTATTATTTAATTATATAATTTTTTTTTAACAAAATAAAACTTTATGTGTACATTTATGTGATGATAGCAATAAATCGTAATAGATATATTAAAGTTGCTTGTTTAAAATTAACCTGGATAAGCGTAACAAAATTACTCCAATCTTAGGTATGTATTAAGTACCTACCTTATTATAAGAATGTGTTATCTTATCAAAATATCAGACAAAAAATGTTTAAAAATGTTTTGCTTACTTAAAAAACCTCCTGCAATCAACAAACGAAGTGTTAAAATTTGCACGTTACTTTCTCGATCAGCAAATTAATAAGAATTTACAATGGTTAAGACAAACGAAAAGTGTACAGGTTTTTTTGTAATCGTTTAGTCAAAAACTACAAAATTTAAAATCTATATTGTTAAGACAGGTTAACCATTGATATTTTGTATTAGTAAGTTATGTAAAAAAAATACTCAGAAATTGGTTTTTACCGCTGAATAGTGGCCGCTTCTCGTTTTCTTCTAAATTCACAGATACTTTATTGCGTAGAGCAGATACCTTCAGATTCGCTTCGTTGACTAGAGACAAATTATTTGAAGATGCCTGTAACAATATCTACATGAGGACCAAAAATCAAACCGCGTAACGCTGAAACCTATTCCCTTAACGCCGACACCCGTTTACCGAAACGATGTAATATGCAATTCATTACATTCACCAATTTTGAGGGTCATTTATTCCATTACATTAGAAGATTAAATAGAATAATACGACTGTACATGCCGTTGTGAACCTAAACGGTGTACAAGTAGCACTGTGAGAAACTGACAATGTGAAGCACGAAGCTTCATTCGCGTCACGCATCTTGTAATTTAATCGAGTATTACTTATTGGACAGTCATTGTTTCGGACGGTGAACGAGAGACAGGGCCAGGTCCCATGGTCATGGCGAGATAATAAAGTCACCAACCAGTTACGACTAATATCAATGCAAACCACCAAAGTCTAAGCTATAGTTACATAAGTTAGTACCGTGACTATCGGACCTGTAAACTGCCGTCCACTAGCTAAAACGCGGGTAATGGTGAAATATCAGTTATAAATAGTAAAGATAGAGCACAAAATTCTCTTTTAAAAATTGTTAAACCACACAACACACTACACGGTTAAAGTTACGCAGTAAATATTAGAACGTGTTCGACTTATCGGAACTTACCCTAACGATACATAGCTGAAATATCATTAAACAATTTCAATATTCTAAAACTGGGCTACGGTGTTTTATATCTCAAAAAAAAATATTTTGACACTTAGCCGCGTTTAAGTTTGCGAATGGCAGTAAAGAGGTTGGAGGCGTGGGTTAGTTGGAAAAAAAAGAGAGAAAAATATGTTCATTTCCAATACTTTTTAATTTTGCATTGAGTTTGTCGTCGATTATTGTAAGATATAAGAAGAAGCCTATTGACACGGCTTATTTGATACGCGCCGAGGACATAGACGACGACAACGTATTGCATACGTTCACAAATTCAGAGGCGCCTTAAACGCGCGTGATCTGCTTGTATACGCGCTGCAAAAAACACACTGAAGTCACGCGTAACTATCGCGCATTTTAAAAAGTGGTAGTTTTAATTTCAGTTAATTTTGGAGACAAAGCAACTAAAAAATATAAAAGCGCGCACACTGCGTCTTTTTAAACATATACTAAAACAGATTTAAGAGAAATCACTTAGGTACTGTACTAAATTATTACTATTCGTTTTTTGGGTGTTTATTTAGCATGCATTGTATTAGACACGAAGTGTGGAAAGGATAAAAAATTACAGCAAAAGTTGTCTTCAACATGAAATTGTAAGTGTAAACTCCAGTGGAGTATATAAGCTTCTTGCTTGCAACGCTATATTTGCGCGTGTTTGAATCGAACGTGCGTAAAAAGCGAACGAGATTCGAACGCGCTTCTCGTGTATCACGTTTTACGCGCGTTTAAATCGATACAAACGCAACATTTTGCTTTTTGAGCCTCTACGGCGCCGTAAACGCGCGTTCGTGAAATAAGCATCGTCGACGCGTATAAAATACTCTGTGTGCATAGGCTCTAAGATGAAGACATTTGTTTGAATTCAGTGATATTAAGACTCATACAGTTTATAAATAGTGCAATGTTTAATACTTTCAACCCAATCAAATAAACAATTATAGGTGCAATTGTTTTTACTACCTACTGTTGATACCAAACAAAGTGGTCTCGTAATTTGACAACGTGGAAGTTAATTAGGTATACTTTAAAATTACTCATTATGTGTATCGATATAGGGTGCTACGTAGTTGACTGCAATCTTGAATCAGATTGCAATATTATTTCTAAAAATCACCTTTTGCATAGATGCTTCATTAACTAATGATGTGCTAAAATTAAAAAAATGCTTTTCCTCTTCATATTCAGTTTGTGCTAGCAAAGAAACTGTTTAAATATTTGGCGTCGACTACCTAGTAACTCGTATACCACGAGTCGATTATAGAAAATGTTTTTAACACTACAATCATACGGGGTGAATAAAACCTAGGGTTGAATAGAAACTAACAAGCAACGCGAATACCTTATGTAAAGTTACTAGTATTAAACAGTTTAAACAAAACGTTAGGATAGGTAGAGCCTGATTTAACTTATTTTTTATTTTGATAAAAATAACTTTAAAAAGTCAGTTCTGACGTTATCATTTCAGAAGCTAAAAGTAATTTGCCAGTCTTTAAAACATTTTCAGTTTATTCCAATTCACTTGCGAGGTTCTATTCAACACTTGATGGCATCTTATCATAAATTATGATTGTGAATATATAACCAAGGTTAAGTCTACATAATGGTTTATCACGCATGCATGCATTACCTACTACTATATCAATATTATACAGCTAAATCAAGTTATGACAAAGAATACAAGATAAACATAACGCTGCAATACGTACGTACTCCGGGCGAAGTTTAAAAAACTATGAACAAAATTAAACTTCGTTGATGAAATAACATTCATAGGTCCCTACCGCAATTCAAGGCTCCTGCATGTCACTAAGTGATAACTAGGTAATCTAATCGGTAGTTGTTAAACACCGCAGCAGCCGTACGGTTTCAAATGAGAGGTTGATTAGATAAGTTCTATTACACGAATTGACGCATCCATTGATGGTGATCACATACATTTCATTTTAGCACTGTACGTATAGTACATGATATATGTATATAAGATGTATTATAAAAACGACACGTATATGTAAAACATGCAAGGGAGCATTTGTTTTTAAAATAGAAATAAAAAATTGGTACGGTTGCCCGTGGATGCATATTGTAGTTTTGTCGACAACGATCAGCACGTTGCGAGCAAACTCTGTATTATTAGCCAACTCTGTATAATTTTATATGAACGTTCGAGGCTGTCGTGTCGAGGTGGCTTAGAGGGTCAATGCGCCTTAATTGACAAGAACTATAATAGTCAGTAGGTATGTCACGCAAGTCTTATTTAATAAAGGTGACAAAATACCTACGGCACCGGCTGTGACAATAACGTAATGATCAGAATCACAGTTTATCAGTAGTAGTTTAATATCAAAATCCATAAACAAAATAATTATATTAAACGTGTCGGACAATGTGACAACATTATTAAGGGGATTGCTTGACAAGGCCACGCGGCCGCATTCGTCTATGATAATATCATTGCAGTTTCCATCTGCCATGAAGCGAGCGTGTGTGGGCGAGATATCACTCGATTGGAAGCATCCGCGCCCTATTTTTAGGTTTCGTAATCTAATGTTCATTCAAGAAAGATGCTAGTTGTGTGGACGGATAAATCTTTTCAATGTAATGAATACAGTAGGTACTTTTCCTGCGAGCATGGTAGTTAAAATATGTTAAAAAGGTTCTTGGTCGAAAATTATGGGTTATATACACCTAAGTCCTGTATTTTTTTAAATATAAATTTCAACAGGAAACTCACGAACCCAAAAGAAACTTTATAGATCGTATGCATACAATTTTATTGAGCTTTATTTGATTAATTAAATACCATATTAATAAGATTAAAATATATTAGCTCGTAGCGCGGTCGATCTCTCTTTGAAAAGACTTGCCTGACAATCCGACAAATATATAACTGACAAATAAAATACATTTTCACTTTTATTTTAATATCATAGCACGATTGATCGCGATATCATTTACTAAATTTATATTCCGTGATTAAAATGTACAGCAGGTACGTTAAGAAAAAAATACATTTATAAGGTAAGTTACTCTATGGCATTTTACATTTACGTGTCGCTGCTTATTTCTTTCATGTCACTTGGAAAAATGCTATCAGGAATTATTATTCGTTAAGAATCCATCAGTCATCCATCAAAATGTTAGTTACTATGAAGCTCAATATAAATAAGCTTAAAAGAATATTAAAAAAATAACCGAAGGGATAATAGGTATAAGTACGTAAAAATGAGTAAATCACACTTACCAGACCCAGCGGCAACTTAACATTAGTTTTCCTAGTATTCCCACGCATTGTATTACTAAATATTGTCGGATACAAGAATACTAATATCGCTGCAAAAACAATTAAGAGCCCGTATATTATTGATCTTTGCAGTCGTGATAGGCGATTCCATCTCTGTGGAGAAAGAAAAACGATGAATCAAAAGAAGCATTTTCCATCAACACATTTTAATTGCTAGTGTTGCAAACTAAGTGCGCCTTTAAATTAGACGTTTATATGCGTATGTGTGGCGCCATTATTAATTTTCAATACAATATTAATATCCACTTGCACTAAACTGACTATTTGCACTAGACTAAAATGTCTTAAACCTATGCTTACAATGCAAAAGACACTCTGAATGCATGGTGTTAAATGTCTTATCAATTTAAGCATAAACCAATGCTGTACTTGTGACTGATATACTTAAATTTAGTACAAGTGGACATTAGTAGGGCAGCTGCAGCGCCACCCGCGCCTCTCTTTTGCAGACGAGATATTGTATGAAAATTAGTAGTAGCACAGCTGCAGCTCCACAGATGCGCCACTGTAGCGCTTCCACAAGCGTTCTAATATACGTTAGAAAGGAAGCTGCTTGTGTTCTGACGTAACCCTTGATCGCTTTCTATAACAAATACTGATGATCCATCATTGTGTATTTATTGTGTAATTATTAAGATCATCCGATCTTAATAATTACTACAGAGCACAACACTATTTATATGTATGATATTAACCATTGGCAAGACGTTCAGAGTATGGATATCTGTGTTAGCACAACCATTCATGGTGTAGATATTATGCTTCATAGTTGTAGCAACTTCAATTGCAGTAAAGTTTTCGACCGTGTCTTCCTGCCTAATGTATACCATACTTCCAGCGAACTAATTATAATGAGAGCTGCCTGCTCAGTAAGTACTGTTGTACTTATATACTCGAAAATAAAAACAACTGATTACAATCGTTTTTACTTTCAAGAATACGAAAAATTAAACATGTCTTTCTTCTAAAATATGAAAGTAATAAAAACACAATAGATAACAAAGAGTTCGTTCATACACTTCCATTTTACTAAAATCACAAAGACTTTTGTTTCATTACAATCGATTTCAATAAGGTTCGCTGATAGTAGCATGTTTACAAATACATGGGTAGGTATTATTATATTTAGTGGTGGACTTTTAAATAGAGTCAGACAGTCAAGCTGCCCGCCACTCTTGGCTTCAGTCTCCCCAAACATCGAGGATTATGGAAAACTGAGCATCTATCCCAGTATAAGATTCGCCTCTTAAAACTGATTGCTCATGGAACCCTGTGGTTTAAATAAGCACATGTCCAACCTCAAACCAAAAGACATCAGAGACACTGTAACATTGACTTACAAATAAATGGACGACGGGTCTAATACAAAAACCAACAAAAAATATCCCAAGTCAACCTATTTAAACGTAGTGACATGTAAAGGAATATGAAAAAGCTAAAACGTTGAATTTAAATTGTAATGTCATCGCAGTACTGTCTAATTTTGCTTGCTTCGCTGTCAGTCGAAAAACGAAGACTAAAGCGTGAATGACGCTCTGTATACGATTTTAACGCCCTATAAGTTCGGACACTTTTTAGCGCGGACCCGACGTCCATATAATTGTAAGTCAATGCACTGTAACGAAAAAATCTACAAGCTAACCTAAGCCACCATTGCCATTTAATGGCCATAATGAAATTCACGCCTACCTAGATATCCAAACGGAAAAAGGTATCTGACCTAAGAAAATTCTATACTTCAGTAATTCTATTATCATTGGCTCCGAGATGTAATTAGTGGTGATCACAATAGATGAAATTGCTAGCAGGCCCTGAAAATGCCACGTTAACATTGATAATCTTAAAAGCGCAGGATTACCCATCTATTAATTGAATTTGTATAAAGTAATCTGTAATATTGTGTGAAACAAGGAATGGAGTTACAGTATTGAAGTAGGCAAGTCAAAGGAACTTAAAATTGTCAACTTTCTTTTAAATTTTTTTTATACTCCCAAGTGACAGGACGAAGAAGTCATGTGCCTGGTGGTAAGCGAGACACCTATCTGTAACAGTTGCAGTGCCACTTAGATCTTTAAATCGCAAAGATCTTAGGGGCACTGCCACTGCACCCATCGCCCAGAGACATAAGTTGACAAGACCCATGTTACAGGCACATAACCATGTAATAAAAGTATAAGTCACAACAGTAGTGCGATTCACGTAAGTTCAAGCTATCAAAATGTCATTGAAATTACGTCGTTTGATCGAAGTTCTATCCAAAATGGGCATTCACTTATCACTTCAACAAACCTTGATATGAGTAGAATCGAAATGTAACGACTAATGACGACATCTGTGATTGTGAAATTTAACGTTTAGTTGTCGAAAGTCTATTGAAAGAAATGTCAAAATTTTTGTACAATACGTATGACTTGTCGTTTAGAGTCGATTTAAGTTCAATTCATATACCAGAATATGCTTTAACGACATTTGGATTGAACGACTATAAAATTGGACTCGTTGATGTTCACTGTCACACATGAATACGGAAAACAAGTTCAACAACTAAATCGTTACAATGTCGTAATGGTTTGATTACTTGACAGTTGCTGGAAACAAATGAGTTGGCAAGCTCTATGGTTGACGATGAACGTCTGGGTTGATTGAGTCATTTAAAAAAGTCAAGGAATTTAGAAAATTAAAACAGTAGAACACAACTGGATGGGTTATGACTAAGGAAGTAAAGTATTACAGGACTCTTTATTCCAAAGTACATTCAAAAAATATAGTTAAGATTATGGTTTAAGGGGTGACTGCTACAAAAAAGAGATGGATACAAAATAATAAAAAAAATAAAAAATAATTAATATTCCCAACCAAAAGTTTACTCTACTTGCAGAGGCCAAAACAGTTGTTTTCAAATGATAATAAATGATTTCAATCGCAAAGATACCCATCTGAAACCGTTAATCTAACATAGATTTAGGTATGTATATTTAATAAGAATTTTTATCATAAATTCCCCTGATGATTAGTGTTGTGATTTATAATTATCTTAATTAAACTGTACAATAATCAGATTATTTAAAAAAAATCTATTAAAGACACATTTGGTGACAATAATATCATTGCTTGTACTGTACATTTTGCAAAATGACTAAACCTTAGCATTGTCCCATAAAATATTTTTAATTATATGTGTAACCAGAATAAATGAAATTTTAAGTATTTATTCTCGCTCTATAAGGTATAAGTATAATGTTCTATTCCATTTGCAGAAACTAATCTGCTAAACACTAATTATATAAGTTTTTAATATAGGTATATAGATATAAATTATAACATATATATGGTAAATTATATAAAATAAATATAATTTACCACATTTTCCCTCATCCATACATCCATATTAAAACAACAACTTAAGTTAGAAGCAATGGCTCTAACAATTTTGGTACTGTAGCATCCTAGATTAACATGACATCAGCAACGCGCAGCTTGTTTTGATCCAATATTAAATGATGGGGCACTATGGAAGTCCAACAACTTACCCTAATAATTTTCCTATGAGTGATGCTTTGGCCATTGTCCGTAATAAATATTGCCGTATCTGTCTGGGGAGTCCATTTGGTTGTAGTCACTGCTGCCTGATTTTCATCAAAATTTATCTGGGTCTCTGTGTTTGGTTCTCCCATTTTGAATTTAGAGTGTTATAATTTTATGTCATTTTACCTGTTAAAAATTAATAATAATAGTTTATTTCTTTAACTGTTTATATTTTACAATCATAGTATCAGGAGTCCTTTTAAGCACAGCAATGCCTGTGATAGGAGAATAATATTTTCAACCACTTAAAAAAGATTTATCTCAGAAGTATTTCAGCTTGGTAATGAAAAAAAAACTATATTTTGCAATTCCCTTATTACTCGTTAGCATTATTAACCTAGCATAATACTTATTTATTTGAATGTATTGTATAATAATGTTAATATTTTCTATTCAGATGCAACACTGCCCAGCATATATATGTACATATTTAAATGTTGTACAAAACCATAATAGATGTGAATATATTTGTTTAGGATCTGGGTGGTATAACAGCGACAGTCAAACTTAACTATCATATTTTATGTGAATGTTTTATCTTATGTACAAAAAAGATTATTTTAAACAGATTGCATTTACCTAATAAATTACCATGCATCTTTTTACTTCTAATGCCCCGTCTAAGGTGTGATTTATCTGTATTCCTCTCGGGCCTCCACGTCTGCAAAGAAAAGTAGGTACGCAACGCATATTCGCAAGGGCTTCATCATGAATTTTCAGCAGCATTTGGAAAGAAAATGTCAACGCCAATATAATAGTGTAGTAATACTTTAATTCACATACATTTATCAACACTTAATTCCTCCCGTACCATAAAATTTTTATTCGTTAGTTGGAAAATTTCTGTAATAGCACTATTCACAGGAATTTTGATAGTAGATTGAAAACCCATGAGGAAAATTAAACTAAAACGTCAGTGCGCTTTGGCAGCTGTCATATGTTTTTTTTGTACTGTTTTTTCCGTTGGAAAAGGCAAAGGCACTAATGTGCCATATCGCCAAGACTGAGTATTTTTTTTTAATTAATAGTTTTAGCTTGGATACAAGTCATTTGAGCCATGACTTCGTTTAATTATCGGGATCTTCAATAATATCTGCCATTGTAGTTCTAAATTCTAATATATTATGTTTTCACCTTCTCTTAAATAAGTTAGTTCACTTATTTGTCAATATTTATGTTTTACTTTCACTTAAATCACATTATCTTCTATCACTTTGATCAATAACTTTAAATTCGTAATTAGTGGAATTTTCAAGATATAGTGTTTTGTAATTTGGTTTAAAATAACGATATACTAATATATATATACCAGAGTCCTTGACATATTTTGTTTGAAAGTCATACACCCATCTCTGACACGTTGACTGTGCCGTTTATCACGGAAACCAGGTCGACTTGGATGTTGTATGTTGCGCTGGGCCGCTAAAGTGGCCCGCGAGGGCTACGTATGAGGCTTGTGACTTTAAATGTAGGAAAGAGTTCGTCAGTCGGTTGGTAATTACTTTGGTTTCAATGGTGATGTTTTTCGTTAGGTTTATTTGGGTGGGTGGGAGTCAGGTAGTTGGTATAATCGCGTCAAGACGTAACCTTTTATACTTCACAATAAACTACTCGTATATTAATAGTGGCGAAGATTCAGTAAAGTCAATTTTTATGGCGGCCATCTTGGATTTGCCATTTTGGAAAATCGAAATTAGTATGGCGGCCATTTTGTTTTTCGAATTTTAAATTTTTTTCACTTCCGGTAGAAACTGCCCAGGTTGTGGATGAACATTTGTTTGGAGACTTTGAGCCAAGACGTATACATTGGCCAGGCAGCTGTGGTCTTACCTGATGCGGAGCATATTTTGAAGATTTCGATACTTTTTCATATTCATTAAGTCCGTCCGACTATAATTACTCTACATCATTTCTACCCACCCGCCTGTATTCTGGAAGAAAAATGACGCCAAAGAGCAGACAATTCACATGTATGGCGGCCATCTTCGCGGGCCGCGAGGGCTTTCTTTATATTTTGTGGCAAATTGGGAGTTGAACTTTATATTTCAGTAGAATCCTCTTTAGTTAAGTTAGAGTGGGAGTGATCTGCGACGATTCAGAAAAGTCAATTATTTATGGCGGCCATCTTAGAAAATGGCGGAATCCAAATTATATATATAGTTTTTGCAGGGCGTTGATCACTCGTTCACATTTCCCACATTCAGGTCTTCTCATATTTGATTCTTTGCCTTGGAGCCTATCCGTGTACAACGGCATAAATATCTTTTTTTACCCATATCGGGAAGTATGCGTTCTATTATTCTAAGTGACTCAGAATTTGTAGCTTTATAAATATAATAATAAGTCCTAACTTTCTTCATCACTATTTCTTTCTTCGTTTTTTCTTCATAATATATTTAAAATAAAAATAATCCTTGTAAAAACTATACTCGTAACTTTAAAAACTCGCCATTCTTCGCTGTCATCTGTGAGGTACCGACCTCACTAGATCTGTACCTTGTACGTCCGCAATAACAGTACTATTCGGAACAACGAATCAGTGATCTGAGAAACTAACACAAACTAATATTATAAATGCGAACTAATATTAAAACTGATATTATAAATGCGTCTATCTGTTACGTTTTCATGCCTAAATTGATGAATTTTGATATATTGGTCGATGGGACCTAGGAGGAGGACATAAATTAGTTTTGGTCACAAAAATAAACCTCAAAGGGGGTAAGATAGGGTTTGAAAGTTTATATCGATGCCGGAAAGCGATCTTGGCGTATCTCGAAAAATAGGACTTTACACCAGGGCCGATTCGAGAAACTATTTCAAAAAATTATTTCTCTTTAATTTGAATAAGTAGAAAGCCATTTTTTAGGGATGATGTATATAACTAGACTTTAAAATTGACTTTCTACTAATTCAAATTAAAGTAAATATTTTTTTTAAATAGTCATTCGGCCCTGGCTTAAAGTTCTATTTTTCGAGATACGACAAGATCGCTTTCGGCGTTAGTTCTCCATATTATGGAGAACCAAACATTTCTACATTAGTAGTATGTACAGTAGGCTGCTCGAAGTACTTATTCTATGCAAATGAAGTCGCGGGCACTAGCTAGATAATTGTTTTCTCGTGACTAACCCAGGCAAGAAAAGTGTAACAGAAAGATAGGGTCGTCTCATGAACTTAAATATCGTGTAATAAGTCAAAGCAACTTGCCATGTACCTGTCACCATCTTTGTATCTTGACAGATATACTGAATATACGACCGAAAATGTAGGCAGGAGGCTTGGCATCCTTTCCAGGATGAAACTTTAGGTTCTTCACACCGAGACAGTAGCATCGGCTGCACAAAGCACAAGTCCGTTCGCATAAATAAAGTACTGGCTACCGTATACAACAATATTTTCCATTATTTTCTTTAAAATTCATAAATTAGAGATCGTTCTGCAACAAATTACGTCGGTTTTAACCTTTTTATATAGGGGTGAGGGGGTAAGATACGAAAGAACATTGATATAGCAATAGAACAGACGTAGAAATGCAGTTAATGCAATTGATTATAAATAACGCCGTTAAGGATCCATACCAGCTGACTCATTCGGGTCAAGTTAACGTAAATAGTTAGTAAGCACGTCATAATCTACTTTAATGCCTAAGTACTTGCAATATCAGATATTATTGTTGCCTGAAGTAGTAGTAAAAGTATCGTTTGAGGTGGTATTACCGTATTACCAGTATTAACCATAAAGGTGGATTCACAATGCAAACATTCTGGCAATAAATTGCCGCAATTCATCGCGTTGCGCGATATGATCTTGAGTTGACCAATCAGGCGCTGCGACGCTTTTAACGCGTGATGCAATTTAACAGCTTGTTTCAGGTAAGCTTTTTATCGCAAAACGCGGCAATACGAGCAACAACGAACTGTCACTGTCGTTTTTATGGCAGGATACTATTTCGTTATATATTGAAATGTTTTTTGGGTATGGAATTTTAAGTTTCATAAGTGGGTTTACTGGATACTGAATTCTAGCTGCCTAGTATAAAAATAAATTGACGGTGAGTGCTTTGTACTGTAAAAATCAGTATTTTTATGATTTTAAGATTTTTTATTTGTTTATTTTATTTTATAAGTTTATTTATTTGTTTTGTTTATTTCAGACAATCAACGGCGTTTCTTAAATAATATTAAACAAAATAAATTATATTTGTTTGTAAGACCAATAACAGATCACCCCGTGCTATTTAGAAGGTAGTCGGTAAAAAGAATTTAAACATAAAAAAGTAGCAATAGTTATCCACTAAGAAAACCCAAATAGGTATTTTAAATTTAAGTAGTAGACATAATATGGTGTATAGTTAGCTGGTTTGTTGAATTAAAATAGGGAATCTGCAAACGATGAGGCATGTTTATAACTAACGTCCTCCTTATTATTATTAACCTATAAACTAAACTTTTGTAAAGGTTAGTAAACTAGTATTACTAACCTATAAACACTCCAACAAAACTCACAAACTTCAAAAATACGAGGTCTCTCAACAACTATTGTGAATTTGCGATCAAATCGCACTTCGCTATTGCCACCGCAATGCGTTAAATTGCCGCAATTCTATTGTGCCTCATTTCTGTATTATGCACCTTAACATCGCCACACCATACACTACTAGGAATGAGAACTTATTTTCAATTGATTCAGTGTTCCATCCCCAAAGATTCAGTGTAATTCACTAGGCATTGCTTTTCCAAGAACTTCACACGATCCATCTTATTTGCAAAGAACATTAAATCACACTTATTACCGTACAATTAATATGTATCAATGGTGACAGACGGTGACGTGTACCAAAAGTTAATGTAAAAGAATTCAACGTATTGATTTAATACATAGGGCGCACTATAAGTTTCCGGAACTGGCCACTTACATAAACCATATTTAAAAAGTAATTACAACATTTGAAAATGGAACTCTTTAGCTGTAGAATACAGTTTGTTTCATCTGACTGTCACTTGTTTTTACATTGTGGTGTCATTTTAAGAATTGATTGTCTACATCACCATGGCTTTAACCATAGATATAAATGGCTTTAACTCATGAAAATTTTCATAGTGTGATTTTCTATGACTTTAAATGTAACAAAACTGCTCAGCGGAGCTTCGCTCGGCTTCAAACTGCTTTTGGCGGTGAAGCACCATGCAAGACAACTATATTTATAGCTGGTTTACAGAATTCAAACGCGGTCGTGTGTATCTCAGTGACGAATTTCGTGATGGTCGCCCGTCCACTACTGTGTAAAACAAAATCATCGATGCTGTGCGCCGTATGATCAAAATAGACAGGCATGTGATATACCATGAGATTCGGGCATCTTTAAGCATAGGCATGAATCAAATACAATCAATACTACACAAACATTTGGGTGTGAAAAAGCTGTGCTCTCGGTTGATCCCACACAATTTGATTGAGGGTCAAAAAACTGATCGCGTCACTTGGTACAATGCCATGCTTACCAGATTCAACGAAGGGACGTCAAATTTGGTGTGGGATATAGTAACAGGTGACGAAACATGGATTTATAGTTACGATTTCAAAACAAAGCAACAATCGAGCGTATAGGTCTATCGAGAAAGTGGCACGCGTGCAAAGTGCCTCTAAGCGGATGATTGCTTCTTTTTTTAATAAAACTGGACACTGGACTGGTCGTAGAAAATCATACTACGAAAATTTTCACGAGTTAAATCCATGGTGATGTAGACAACCAATTTCTAAAATGAGCCATAATGTAAAAACAAGTGACAGTCAGAAGAAAGAAACTGTATTCTATAGCTAAAGACTTCCTTTTCAAATGTCGTAATTACTTTTAAAATATTGTTTATGTAAGTGGCCAGATCCGGAAACTTGTAGTGCGCCTCACGTAATATCCCAGTTGATCATTAAGAGTTCAAAATCGTAGTTAGCCTTATTATTTGAGGTAAAAGGGATAAACTGTACAGAAATAATACATTCGTACGGTAGAGGTTAAGCGGTAAAAACTTATTATTTCTGTATAACGTTTTAATAGTGTGCTACGTGAGATACAAAAGTTATTAACGATAATAAAGAAAATTAAATAATAACAATGTAATCATACTACAAAAATCTGTAACAAACAGCCCCATTATCGATAAACTTTTTTTTATTTCAAACAAATACGAACATTAATATTCAAATATATGTAACCATTAACGGCCCTGTCTGTCAGTGAGGCTGAGTAAGCCTCAGTGCATTAAACCATGGACGTACTAAACATTAAACCGTGGCTTGCATATGCGAGAGAACGTCTCACTTTAAATAAAAACGAAATGATAAAATAAGAAATAATGGAGCAGTGGTATTGAAACTTTTACGATACCTACCATATAAAAGAAGATCAACACAACTTCTATAACAAAATATTCACAAGCGATCGCACCGATGGATTACAGCTGCATAACTAAATAGAAAAATAAATACTGAATAGCTATTTTAGATTAACAACTCTATTCCACTATATTGTAAAATCCGTTTTATTGTTAAATTTTCAAGATTATTTCTACGCAGATAAGATTATACTGCACCCGATGTATTGTAAACCTTTGATTTTTAGTAACGACTTAGCGACGTGTAATAACTGTTTGTGCTCTTAGTTTCAAATTACTTCAAAATACTTCTTTCAAAATACTTTGAGAGCAACTACAGAAACCGAACCCACTGGCTTCTTCTTGCAACGAATGATAATAATCCTGCAGCGGCTGGTCAAGCTAACAATAAAATTAAAAGCTTTTCTTTAGTTTTCTCCAGCAAGATTTTAGAGATATACCTATTTGACGCTCAATTGTTAACAGCTTTCAATGTTTAGTCTAGAATCTAGCGGCAGTGGATCGCCCTGTGAAAGAGGTTGTCCAGGGAATTACTATCACTTTTAACTATTCCTGCCGCCAAGCAGTAATGTGTCCATTATTGCGTTCAGGATTTGAAGGGTAAGGGTGCCAGTGAAATTACGGGCACATAGGACTAGTCAACTTATATCTTAGGGTGATGGGCGCAGTGGCAGTGCCCTTCAGGTCCTAGAGATTTAAAACTCTAATTGGCACGGTAACTACTATGAACAGGAACGAATAAGTCTTACGCTCGGTAAAACTTATTCAGCGTAAAACTTATTCGTTCCGTCACGTAACGGAGGCCGCAAATTCGGAACGGTGGTGTGTTCAGCAGGGCGTTCAAGGTTGCGAGTTGATGGCTTTAGTATCATAAAAAAATCTTAAATAAGTCGTCAGCTGGGTTCAATGGTACTCTTTTTGTTTCCACATTATTAAGACATTGCCTTTGGTCTCTATTAATGTGCTCAATCATGACATCAATCACGCTTTGAAGTAGTGTCGTCTCTGGTCAACCAATAAAGTATACATTTATTTGAGTTTGAGCTCCAAAGTTACGATATAAAAATTATATGTAGGCCTAAATTAACGAGTGAGTGAACAAATAAAATATCAGATAAGTATAGAAAGCCTTATGAGTCAACGCTGTGGTGATGGCAGCCCACCTTAGACTATGGAAATTCCATCCTCTAAGCAGCCCACTGACTTGATTTGAATTATTTGACGTTGTCAGCCCGTCACTTCTCCAGCAGGTGGTCAACATCCCGGGCTCTGGAGTAAAGCACGGTTATTTAGAAGCAAACGACTGATTTGACGTGGACGCCACCAAGAACAAACTAGCGGCGAGAATATAATATAATAATATATCACAATATAATACTATATAATATGATATATGTAATATAATAAGTTTTCTTGTGATGGTGAATTATACATATCTACCAATGATATACTGTATTTTATTAACACGAACACAGAAAAATCCCATCTATCTGAATGAGGTTGTGAATGTATAAAAACAGGCACCGGTAGGGAACGAAAATCCTTTCAATGTCTTGGAAACTAGCAACATTAGCAATTTCGGTACATAACATCTCTTTTTTATTAATGACAGCTGTACACTACCGTCTTACGCGTAGCGCATAGCGTGATCGCCACCTAGTCGCCAGGTCTGAGTGGCACTGCAACTTTTCGCTCCTTGTCATAACTAATGCATTTGCACTTTCGAGATATTGCCACTAGTTTTGGTTTTCTCTGAAAAATATCAGTTATGCAGATTTTGCTTAACAATAAAAGTGAAACTAAATAAGATAGATATAAAAACCCGCTTATAGAAGAAGGTAGTATCTAGATATGGTTTCGTTGATTCCAGATACGTTAATAATTTAATTTCAAATAAATATCGATTACGTTGGTTGTGAAACTGGAAAAGGGCTGAACTGCTTTGGACAGGCGTGTCGCCTACCACCAGGCGTACGACTTGTTCCTCCCGTCACTTGGCATTATAAAAAAAAACAGTGCTTGGTAGTCCAGTCCTAACTGGGTACCAGAAATATAAGCTGCCAGCGTTGCTTTTCGGCTTTCGGATATTGAGTATTCGTGACGAACCTTCATAGAATATGACAGTGCATTTATTTGTTAAGTGAGACAACGACAGGTATTTCTTTTGAACATTTTGAACACTGACGTGCAGTGGAATCATAATTTTAGAAAGTGTTCCGGTGAAAGTTCTTTTATTTTTTTCCATCCTCTAAGGGTGAAAGCCGATCATTGCGTGATAGGGGGAAAAAAGATTACCATAAGGTTTAATGATCGAAAAACCCGCAAGTGGTCAGTCCTCGATATGCTAAGAAAATCCACATGCAATACAATTTCACATGTTAATTTAGAAATTGTCACAAACGACAAACGAAACTCATTTTTAACCGACTTTAAGGAGGAGGTTCTCAATTCGACTGTATATTTCTTGGATGTTACGCGATTAAATTTGTGAACCGATTTTGATGATTCTTTTTTTGTTGGAAAGAGCGTACCTCAGTATTGGTCCCATTTAAATTTGAAGAAAATATTTCACCTCTAAGGATGGCAAACTAGGGGATTAATGAAGTTTCGCACAATTTCCTGTAACCGATTTCAATAAAACTTAGCAAATAGATCTAATTCCACGAACTTTTGAGGTCGTTTTTTTTTATAAAATATTACTATTATGTTGAATTGATTTTGGAGAAAGTGATACATTTTATTTGTGACATTTTAATTATTTTCGTATAACAAAAAAATAATTATCGAAATCAGTTCACAATCAATGTCGAAAAATCGAGTAACATACACAAAAATATATAGTCTAATTGAGAACCTGTTTTTTGAAACCGGTTAATAAATACTTTATAATACTTATTTTGGCATTTTTTTTATCTTAATACTCGCACTAAGGAACATAATATACAGATTTTATACAGATAATGCCTGGCAACGAAAAATTATAATAATTTTTAAATAAAAACATATTGACATTTGACATTGCCGCATAGATTCTTGCTGGGCTACGTTATCAAATAATTATAGATAATATTTTGCATATATTTACAAGTTAATCAAACTTTGCATTTGATTGTTTTTAAAATTTATTATATAATTAAAACTGTGTATTTACATAAATTCCATTTGCACAAAATGCCAAGTTATTAAGAAGATTGGATTAATTACCCACTTTGACAAAACAATGCCTCAGTCAGAGTTTTGGCCGTTTGGAAGCAAATTATTCGAAGATTGTAACAATGGAGAAGCTTCAGTTCTAGTACGTATTCCATTAATAGGAACAGGTCAGTCAGGCTAACTTTATCATGAAAATACATTGCATCAGGTTTCCGTACAAAGACTACAATGTATGCTCCATTTTATAAGAAGTTAAATGATTGGAAATGACATTTTTTATGGCCGTAGGCACCACGTCACATACCAAATAATGTTTTGGAAAAAATCCAAGCTATTCTATTTTGTAAAACGTGTGATCATCTTGTAGCTGCATACGTCATAGCTGCTCGCCGCAACTCGCTAGTATAAACGTATGCAGTGGTCGTGGTTTTAACACGCAGATGTAGCTACGATCGCGTAATGAGTCTGTAAATAGTTTGGGTCAAAATTATGAGCCATAGTAATATTGCTCAATACAATTATGTAAGTGGTAAGTAACTTACCACATAATAAAGACACTAACATTTTGTACGAAAACAGGAAGTAGATACGTAAAATTCAATTTTTTTTGTTATAGTCCATGGCTTGGATTTGCTAATCAGGAACTATGTGATAGGTCTATCTATCTTTGAAATTAAATAATAATGGCATTAAAAAAGTATTACTTTCCCTACTATTATTTTTTTAAACAGCAAAAGCAACTGGGGGACATGGAGGGTGAGGTCAAAGTGATCCAAATGGAACTGGCGGCCATACGAAAAGATCGACTCGATCTTCATAATCGCCAACATAGCGATATTGTAAGTAAGCCGTTTTTATTAGTGCCCATATTCGTAGCAGCGTTTTTAAGATTATAATCGCGTGGACTCTAACCACGACTGCTTTTCGGTTGGTATTTAGCGATGCCAGCTTGTGCCTCACCATTAATCCATAATGTAACTAAACGTGCTTGTTTTTTATCAAAATTCTTTAGCATGTTGTGCGTAATATTTGCCCCAGAATTGTTATGTTACCTATATAATATTTAATATGTATTCTAATTTTTATATCGTGTAGATGACGAATGCTTTAGGTACGAAAAACCCGTATAGATTTATGCACATTATTTTGTTTTGTTAATTGTAAATTTAAAAATTGAATAAATAATAATGAAAAGAAAATCAGCACGTTTTCGCAGCACAAAAGTACAAGTAACAAAGAAACTAACCAATTAGATGCCTCGCGTTAGCCGTTTACCAGATTGCTTATTTCGATTAGTCAGGCTGTCCACGGTTAGGCGTCAAGGAGGGAAAGTAATTTAAATAATGTGAATTAGATGTTTTGCTTAATGAAGATATTATTTTATTTTTAAAAGTAATAAATTTCTCCATTCAAGGACTTTTTAAAGTTGCTTGTCTCATCTGGAAATCGAAACTACAAAATATGAAAAAAATAAAATATATTTTTATGATATCGATCCTAAGGGTAAATTGTAACAATTAACCCCTTTTCAGTAACGTAGAATCTTAAATTAAAGGAACACCATTAATTATACAATTATTGGTTAAAGTAGAAACAAACCGAAAAATGCCAATGTATTTACGGTACCTACTTACAAATTCATTTATCAATTGTTTAAAATGTGATCCATCTTCTTGTATGCAAGTTTTCAATATTTTGATAAGTTTGCTGCTCGTATTATTATATTAAATGTTCGAAATAATACACAACAACACCGTTTTAACTTGTCCACATTGTCAAATTGCTTCTTGGTTATTAAATATTTCAATACCCTCAGAAAAAAATACATACGTTTATACATATGTATAGTCAGTTCTGGAGATCTCACTGGACAATGAATCGGTCCATGCATATCTAGGAAGGAAAACAACCATTAAGAGCTTTGGCTGTTCTCCGATAGTTATAAACTGGAGTTCCATCTTGATGTACGAATATCTACAGTAAAAGGCATTATAAGGAATTCATTTTTCTAAACTTAAGAGTTAAATTTCATGGTGTTCCTTCAATGTCAATTACTATGTTACTTAAAAGAAACTAATTCTTTATAATTAAATGACCCTTTTGATCGGCATCATAAAAATACAAGATGTTTCATTTTCAAATTTGATCAGTTCGGTTCCCAGATGAGGCAAGTAACTTTCAAAAATCTTGAATGCCGTATTACTTATTTAAAAAAAAAGTCTCCATGAAAGAAAGCATCTTGTCTACAAAATTTAAAGTGCTTTCAGTCCGTGTCGCATAGCCGTGGGACATCCTGTTTATTTAAATAACAGTCCCATATTATCTTTTCTACCTAAGTTTTGCTTGTAACTCTTCCGGGGTGCCCGTAGTCTCCCCGGAACTGCCTATCTCTCGGGTGGGTACATAGAGACAATTATTGAAATAACAGTCCCATTACTTTCTCCATAAGTTTTGTTTATAGTAACTCTATCTAACAACCTCTTGGTTATGCGTGATGGGCACTATAACCTGTGGGACCAAGCCCGCACAAGGACCATCTAACTCAAGTTATTATTGGAATTGAAATAAGAGTAAAAATTGCTTCAACATTTCTTTGCATGCCCTCGACGCACTTATATAATTGTCAACAAGGTAAGCTGTGGCGAAAGGCGAAGGGCAAATCTCTTCCAACCGATGAACAGTTATAACAAACATTACACAAACTAGATTATTAAACAGGTGTTTATGCAGAATAAACCAGGGTATTTATTTGTACCGCAAAATTACTCTGCTATGTTTCGGAATTAAACGTCGGAGGAGCCAGTACAAGCATAGATATAGGATCTTATATCTCACGACCGGCATCTCGTTGTCTATTACGGCGGGTACCAATTTTCTTCAGATGAACCGTTAACTTGATATTGTTAAAAACATATTAATACCAAATGCCTTTTTTTTATTAAATTAAAAACTGACCTCTAAAGTTCGTGGAATTACATGTATTTGCCAAGTTTTATTTGAAATCGCTGCGTGAAACCGATTTCATCACCTACTTTGATACTCTTAGACGTGGAGTATTGTCTTCAAATTTAAATAGAACCAATACTGAGGTACCCTCTTTCCAACAAAAAAAAAATCATCAAAATCATTTCACAGATTATATCACAGCCGGAGTAATCGCGTAACGTACATACAAGAAAAAATACAGTCGAATTGAGAACCTCCTTCTTTTTTGAATTCGGTTAAAAAAGGCAAAAAGAAAAATAGAAAGTCCGTATAATGCCAATTATTTTTATTGATTGTTTGAACGAAATCGTCACTTAACGCCTGGTTAATATAAGAACCTATGATCAGTATTTTCGTGAACATGTCTTTGCGGGTGTTAATCGTACAGGCGTTTTATTACTGCCAGATTTACCGTGAATATTATCTAGTAAATATATATCAGCAATTAGAGGCATATAGGTTTACAAATAATACGTACCTTACTTGCTAATTAAACGTGTTAATTGTAAATCTTTTATTGTTCGTCATTATGTTTCTCGTATTATTATAAAAAAAGCTACGTACAATTATTTAGGTATTATTTATTAATTTCAGGATGAGGATGTCGTCAAAGATACAACTACGACTATAAGGGATACAACAAAAATAGATGAGAAATATCAAACATTCACAGAGGTAAATAGTATAAAGGCCCGTCCACACTTTTGTAAGTATGCTTCCCCGCAAATAAACCTGCATAAAGCCTGCACACACTCGTAGATGTGTATATGTGTGCTGTACAAGTGAGAATGGCATCCTCATCAAGCCACTTTTTCTTTATGATATCAAGTAGCGTGACGAATAAATCGTACGCCTAGTGGTAAGCGAGTGGTATCCATAACAACTGCAGTGCCACTCAGAGCTTTAATCGCAAAGATCTGAGGTGCACTGCCATGTAGGCCGTCACCCAGAGACAACGTGACAAATCTCATGTGCCTGTAATTTCACTAGCTACCTTATCCTTCAAAACCAAAGTAAGCATCTTCGGTTATCGCAGTAATCTGCTTAACGACAGAAAGAGGTGGTAGAACTTCCCTGGACGAACCATTTCACAAGGAGCTACTACTACTAAAAGTAATACGGTGTGAACATTGACTATGAAGTTTGGTCGCGATTAAGCGGAACTGTCTAGCCATTTTTACCTAACTCTTTTTTATACGAAATATATTATGTATGAAATTCTATATCATTTAGATGTCGAAACTCCGCGAAGAATTGATAAGGGCCAAAAACACGGCGGATGAAGAGAGGTTCAAGCGCGAAAAGTATGAGACAAAGCTGCAGGACCTGGAGATGAAACTAAACGGCATCTGCTGCACTGGCGTCGTATTCGATGCTAAGGTACATCTTTTTGATTTTATGACCATTAAAACTAGTTGTTTTATTCACATATTCACGTTGCACATGTAGAGTTGGATATTATAGGCAGTTTTGGGTTATTTTCCAAAAAATTTAAAATAGTGGAAATTTTTCACAAAAAATTGTGAAAAATTGGAAAATTATAATTTGAAGACTTATATTATGTTCTGCGTTTAGATACATCTATGTAACATTAATTATAAAATTAAATTTTGTAATCATTGCTAAATGTAATTTTTTAAACTCCGCTTGGCTTATTTTCAGAAATTCTCATATAGATTTTAACTTTTGACAGTTGTTACTGTCAAATGTGGAAAAATGAGGGAATAATTTTCAGGAAAATATTTACTTTTTTAAAAATTGTGATTTTTCAAAATGATACTTTTCCATGACCCAATACTAGCGATACCTAAATATAAATATGTTTATGAAAGTAAGTAATACTATATTAGCAATCATCTTATCGAATTAAAAAAATGTTTATAACTTTGCAGCAGGAATCAAAGAAGCATACAGAAAGCGAAGTCACTAATTTGAAATCACAGCTGCGCGACCTGAAAGATGAGTTGGAAGAATTGAGGTTGACTGTAACAGAAAAGACTGAGCAATTACAAGAGTATCGTGTCAAGGTAAGTAGACTTGGATAGTACTTTAATTTGTACATAATTGTTAATGAAACTTAAGGCAGGATTGGACATTGTTGTCGACTGTAGGCTGTGGATGAGTAGCTACGAATAATTGGGTTACGTTTTAGAATATTGCTATTTGGGTCTGTTTGCGAAACCTACTTCTTCAACTAAATACTTTTATGTATAGGAACATACAATACAATACAAGACAATATTTAGTATAGTGAATAGTTTTTAAGTCGAATCATAATTATCCAGTCAGTAATAATTTTTTACATTTCGCTCAGCATAAGGGGTAGACATTAAGAATACTGTTTATCTTATTATATAAATAGCCTCCCAAAAAACAGAAATTACGCTGTGCACAATTAGTGTAAAGTGTAGTCGAAGGGCAGACAGTGCATTTACGCCGAACAGTGTTTATTTTGTCAAGAGTCGAAGGAGATTAGTGTGTGTTTGGTTAAAGCCGTGTGGAGGATAAACAGCTGACGTACTGAAAGGACCTCACAGGTTTTGTAAAGATCAGAGGTTGGATATCTGAAAGGAAGGTTCCATCCCACCTTGAGTATCGCACGTTGCGCTCGTTACAGCCGAAGAAGTTGCTGCTTGGAAGATCCACCCCAAACTGTTATGCAATGTGTCGTGAGAGATTGACAGAGAGCCAAATACACAAGTCGCAAAACTTTCACGTCAGCAACGAGACTGAGGTTTTTAAAAACATAAATTAATTTACGTAACCGTAGGGAAAGACTCTCAATATGATAGCTAAAAGAAAGTATGCTATCTAGCTGGACACCCAAGTATTTGATGCAGTGAGTGCGGAGTAAGGATGGACAAGAGCAGGAATTTTTAGAAAAGGAAGGACACGAATGAGCCGTGACAGTGAAAGAGGTGGCGGATGGAAGACCACGACTTGAAAGAGAGAAAGGGAGACACATTGTTTTATCCACGTTAAGGATGAGAAGGTTCTGAGAAAGCCATGCAGAAACTGAATTAAAGCCCAATTACGCATAGTAAAACACACGGACTCCCAGGATTCGCCAAAGAATATCAAGGCAGTGTCAAAAAACGGTTCTATTTTTACATATGCCGTATGTAAAAATGGAACCGTTTTTTAATTGCATGTTACAGAGGTGGTTAATATACGCTAAAAAGGTAGGGCCGAGAATACTGCCCTGGGGCACACCATACGTGCTCGGAAGTTACTTACTGTTTAAATCTCCAATCCTAACATACTGTAGTCTATCAACGAGATAAATTACAAAAAGGCCAAGCTGAAGTCCTCGAATACCCAACCTTTCCAGTTTAGTAATGAGTAGTGGAACTGATATTGTATCGAATGCTTTGGCGAGGTCGAGGAATACAGCCATTACCTTCTGCTTGTTATCAAGTTTAGCAACGACTTCGTTAGTTAGGTCTGATACAGCATTATTTGTAGAAATACCAGGCCGGAAACCATACTGAGAGGTAAACAACAATTTATTTTTTTCCAGGTAATTCATCAGTCTACTATTTTTATGTCTCTCTAGAATTTTAAACAGGGTGGGCAAAATTGAAATAGGTCTGTAGTTGTTTATTTGACCTCTGTCCCCACTCTTGAACACCGGATGAATTATAGCAAGCTTGAAGGCCTCGGGGAAGACATCGGTACTAAAGGAAAGATTACATAGGAACGTTATTGGGGAAACTAAAATATGTATGAATTTTTTTAAAAAGGAGCCCGAAATGCCATCGTAGCCCACAGCACAGTCACTACGAAGATTCGTCACAATTCCCTCCACCTCGACCTCATCAGTAGGTAACAGGACGAATGCGTTTGCACTAGAAATAGAACACGAATCAGAGGAATGCTCAATGGGACCCGCGGGGATACCTTCAGCCAAACTACGTCCAATGTTATCGAAATATAAATTAATATTGTCTATTGAATTAACAGGACTAGCAGACACGAGTTCAAGCCCAGGTTTTCTCTCTTTGGAAGCAAAAGAGATGTTCTTAATAACTTTCCAAAGTTTTTTATTATTATTTTGAGCATTACGTAACTGCTCCCTGTCATATTCAGATTTAGCTTTATATAAGATTGTCGAGCAATAATTTCTACATATGTCTCGCATAGGTGGTCTTGAGGATTATCTTTTGGTGATTTTTTGACTTTCAGGTGAAGCTGGTCACGATTTCTGAGGCCCCTTAGAAGTCCCAGAGTCATCCATGGCTTCTTAAGTGTTTTACGATTTGAGACAACTTTGATAAGGGCATTTGCCGTCATGTCACGGTTTAAGGAGTTAAGAAAATAGGGAGTAGCTAGGTTTACTTCTCTCATATTATATAAGTAATTGTTTAAAATCAAAATTTAAAAGGTCAAGTTCTAAATTTACATAGTCAAGTAATTTAATGGTTTTTGTTTTTTGAGAATTTGCTACGGAAAGTTTAGCTTTAAGGAAGAATAAAACAGAATCATGATCGGTGATTGATGTATGCGCTATAAAACAGTAGGCTGGGTATTTTGTTTTTAAAATAACGTGGTCTATACAAGAGTAATTATTACGAATGGAAAAAGAGTGAGCAGGGAGCATCCCATGGAAGGCAACCATAGTCAGATAGTCGGAGGCACGCAGATCACTTGAGCTCGTGGAAATGTCAATATTTATATCTCCTACAAGTACAATATTACTACATGTTGTGAAACAGTTCAGAAGTTGATCTAAAGAAGAAAGAAAATTAGATATATTAGAAGGGGGACGATAATGAAATGAAAAGTAATGACAATTAAACCGACTTAAGTATGCTTCATTTCAGTACCTTCAAGCACAGCAACAGGTGGAGGAATTGAAACGACAACTGGACGTGGTAGACTATGACAGCAAACAGGTCTCCGATCACATTCAGCTCGAAATACAGAAAATGAAGGTGATTGATTTGTTAATTAAATATTTTTTTAACTAAATTTAACTAGGAAGGAAATCGAAGTTGTAGCGGGTCGTAATCTTTCCAATATGCAACAAATTATTTCTATTGCTTTAACGTCATGTTTATTCTAACAGATGCAATTTCAAGAGAAGCTTCAAGAGCTGTCGCCGCTGCCTGATCTTCTGAAGGGAGCCCAAATCCAGTTGCAGGAAGCAAAACAATTACAGAGGCTAGCGGAAGATAGTTCCAGCCAACTTTCCAATGAATTGCATAGAGTCAAAGAAAAGGTAATTCATATAATATCAAAAAAGGTAATATTTTAAAACTTAACTAGATATAACCTATATCTAAATAAACTGTAAAGTAGCCTACTTACACTACCAACAGGAGTGTCAGTATTGGTAAAAATGAATTTCGATAGATAGACCATCTTGAGCAGCGCTTAATTGGACCTGATACAATTAATTCACCGGTACTTGAGACACATTCATTCATCTCAGCCCGTTAACACCTACTAATGGGTATAGGGCTGCTATTTTGCACACCATCTCATCGGTCCTGTGCGAGTCTCATCCACAGTCTTCCGGCCACCCCGATGAAATCGTCCGACCATCTACTATGTGATCTCCCTCGAAGACGTCTCGCTCTTACCGGGTACCACTCAGTGACCGCCTTGGTCCATCAGTCGTTGTCCCGCCTAGCAACGTCTCCTGCCCATCTCCATTGAGATACTACCGATATAAATTTAACCTGTATGTTTTCAAGAAATGGTTGCACTGATCATACGGTAACGGTGTCAATTATACCGTTTTATTTAGGTAAATATATCGGTTTTCCATTGGTACTGATATTCAGGTATCGACATGGAAAATGCCAGTATAATACGAGTACATGTACTTTTTTATACCGGTACCAAGCTCTGACTCTAAAGTCTTGTCCATGACAGTTTCAACACAATCTTTTAAAACGATAATATCTGCCTGTAGCAGAGTACATGATGACTACCTTTTACTACAATTAAGTCGTCAGATAAATTACCTCAAACTCAAACTCAAAATATCTTTATTTCATTGGTAAAAAAATTACACCATCAAATTAATTACAACAATCACTCATTGTTTTTGTTAAAAATTAAATAATTTTACATTTAGACATTGCCATTACTGTTACTGCTATTTGTATAAGCGTTAAATACGTACGTCAAGTGTCCGCTGGAGATGAATTCCAAGCATCTTTGTCCTGGATATATTAGTAACACTGTAGTAGCTCTTATTAAATAGCGCATTTTAGTATAGTTTTTAAATTTCCTATGGGACAGTTGGGTTGCTCCACCGGATATTTTATTATAAAACCATACACAGTTTCCTAAGAAAGATGAGTTTAATTTATGCAATCTAAATGCTTTCAGGGAACAAAAGGATATTTTTTCGTATGTACATTACAATAGCGTAAATGTACCTATTGGCAAGTCACTGTCATTATTTTAATTTCCAATTCAAAAACAATTCTCTCAATGAGTCACGACAATACATATTATAAATACTACGAATCGCCCTTTTTTGTAAAACAAATACTTACTGAATGTCAGACCCGTGTCCCCATAATAAAATTCCATATGATAAAAGACTATGAAAATAACTAAAATACACAGCTCGAGCTGTTTGTATGTTCGTCATTTGCGAATTTTCCTAACCGCGTAAGCCGCGGAGCTTAGTTTACTCACGAAATTTGTTATATGTGGACCCCACTGTAATTTTTAATCTATTGTAATGCCTAAAAAGGCGGTACTGTCTGTTTAATGTAACACTTCATTATTCAATGATACCGGAGTCTCTTGTCTACAGATTTTCTAATGAATAAGATTAACATTGAATTAATTTTATGGCTCCTTTTGTATCTTTTTATATGCTTAAATACCTGCCAACTTATAGTTTTTGCTGTGTTCGTTTATTACATAACATTTGATTTGATTTGATAGTCATTAAGTGAGGAAACCTGTATGCTAGTTCATATCCAGTTTTTCTCAAACTATTTATTTTCTATGTGTAACAATCGCGAAAATCTAAGAACTCGATATGTACTCTTTTGACTATTTTAAATATATCGTTGAATTTACTTTATTATGTCTATAGCTGTGATGCTTTATTTTAACCGAGTACTCTTCTCATGAACCGAGTTATTCGGCCGAGTACACCGAGTACCGAGTAGCAAAACGAGTACTCGGCGCAGTCTCAAATAACTTACCTATTTATTTCATCACACTGTTTTTACAAAATTCTAATTATCTCGAAAATGACATTTTGGGGGTTGGTTATAGTTTGCATAACTATGTCCAACTACATATCTCGTAAGTATTGTGCTCGACGGTAGACAGCCGATTACAATACAATATAAATTAATTTGTCAAAACCATGTCAAAACAGGGGTCTGGCAACGTATCCCACGAACGCAAGCTACGCAGCAGAAGTGAAGTTTTCATCGTTGCAATTTTACTAAATAAGGATGAAAACAATAATTCCATTTTTGTTTTGAATACTTTGTGTTTTAGGTTCTAATACAACCAAAAATATATATAATTTTTTTATTCTCACCTAATGGTAAAAAAATTGACATTTTTTAATTTTTTTAACATTTTTGTGTAGGATAATTTTTCACACTGTTAAGTGCCTGTCCATAATTTGCAAGCAAATATTTAGCTCGTACTTTAGTAGGCGAAAGTTACTTTTTACTCCTAAATTTGTTATTTGTCTTTTATTTAAAACAAATAAAGTGTCAGGATCAAGATAAGTACCATTTAAATAACCACACCAAATTTGGTAGTAAGCAAGTTTGGTTTGCCCGAGAAAAATATGTCAAAAAATAACTACCAGAGTCTCACTATAATCCAGTATTTGTATTACCTATGACAATAAGCAATATTCTAGGATTTTCAAGCTAATCAAGCGGAAGGTCCAACTACCACACTCTTACCGCATCGGGGCGCATGGCGCCGCCTTATTGGAGAAATTATAGTAGGCGCGTTATTGCTCAAGGTCATCAACGCAAGGTCATCAACGCTTGTCAGCGTCTTAATATTTAATACTTGTTTCAGTTGATAACAGCTGTGAACAATCTGAATCAAGAGAAAGCAGAAAAACTGAAACTTCAAGAAGAAAATAAACGTATAAAAACTTCACTGGAAGACTCCACGAAGGAACTTGAAGAACTGAGAAAATCGACGGCGGAAAACAAGTAAATATAATATCAATGATAAGCTAAAACTATTTATTTTGAACCAGAAGTAATAGCTTTGATATAATAAAGCCACATGTGATCGTTCGTCAAAATCATAGAAGTAATACGAAACACATAAAACAAATATGTATATTTAATGATTTAAAACTATATAACTCTCATATTTGAGCGTAAAAAGTTATCGACTGATTCGGGAATTTTTAATCGTCTCTCAAGTAGGTTTTTTCAGATGTGGCCTTATCGCATCAAAGTTGCAAATTGTAAGTCGGTACAGTGTACTTAAAACGATTAAAACGAGTAGTTTTAGGTCTCAATTTTCGTTTGTCGACCGTTTGTAAGCAATTGCATTTTGTAAGCGCGTAATTGGAACCCAAATATAATCTTGGCCACATTGAAAGTGGTAATTTTTTCCTTCGCAACACTTCACGCTGTTTGGAGGAACCTTAGGAAAAAGAAAAAAATAGCAAAAATATAAATTACTTCTGTTGTTAGATGCCAGGTATTAAGGCTAGAAGAGAAGTTATCTCAACAAGAAACAAGATTCAAAGAAAAATCAGTGGAATGTGCAGCGTTGCTGAAAGATCTTGATGAACTACGTATAGAGACTAATAGGTAAGTTGCTACTAGTGTCGTTTTAACAACATGAATGTAATCCAGATTAAAAAAATACTGATTGTGCCACGAAGCCATAGAAACGTATTTATTTTTATTATTACTGCGGTCGCTTCCGAACTTGAGTTATAACGCCTACTTCTGATCAAGTGGATATATTTCTTCTGTCTCTTCTTATGTATCTGCTGTCTATTGACAAATTGTTTGATCAAATTCTAGGCGTCACATTGAACGGTGATAAAAATGAAATATTAATACGAACAGCGTAAAAATTATTGCAGTCTGTTCAAATCATAACTGTAGGTTTGACGGCACCAATTCACTTGCGAATTAATTTAAAACCATACTTTTTTGTTTTTTTTTTATTTATAAAAAGAGTTTATAAAAATCAAACCTAAATTCGTTAAATGTCAGGTACACTTTTAATACACGTCTGCAATCAAACAGTGTACCTTAAGTCATTAGGATAACGATCATTATCGTCAACCCATTTGTACGTCTCACTGCCGGGCACGGGTCTCCTTTCAGAGGAGGGCTTAGGCCATAGTCCGCCACGCTATCCCAGTGCGGGTTGGCGACTTCACACGTTTTCCGAGGGTTGTGAACCTTCTTCAACGCGCAGCTTACATCATTCACCGAAAAGCTGATGATAAATTTCAAATTAAATTTCGCACATAAATTCCGAGAAACTCAGAGCTGCGAGCCCGGATTCGAACCCACGACCCTCTGTTTGAGAGGCAGTAGGTCAAACCATTAGGCTACGACGGGTTAGTATAAGGTTGATTTTTATTAAAGAATCATTTTCATAAGTTTCAACGCTCAAAACATTTTGACTCTGTCAAAATTACCGTGGTCTCATCGCAATCATGTTGGTTAGGTCACTGTCACGGAGCAAGGAGCGCTCAGACTCTATGCGACGATATCTTCAGACTCAAATATCGGAGTTGGAACGGCAGCTCGTGCAAAGTCGTGCACAGTGTCGAGCTTGCCAGAAGGAGAGAGACGAAGTGAGTCAATTCTTCCATATTGTATTCTTGCTTGCTGGACGCTGCTTGTTCTAGAGAACGATTGTGAAAATATAATTATTAACCTTTTGACCGCCAATGACAAAAACTAGTTTTGTTCCCTAGAGGCGAACCCTCATAGTGATGTGATATGTTATGAATTTCCTTATATGAATTCCAATCTTCTAAGTCAATGAAGAACATAAGTAAACATAAAATGCAACTATGAATCCATACCTAAGTAGAATACACAAGTAACATAAGGAATATCTTAATATTTATTATCTAATTTCAATTGAAAATTAAATGGTTTCATTGACGCTTTAAGGCGTCATTGGCGTATCAGCCAAGTTAATGTAAGACGCTTTAAATCGTCCACGGCGGTCAAGGGGTTAATATATATCGAGTTCTTAGCTTTTCGCGATTGTTACACAGGAAATATAACTATTTTTTTCGGATATAAATCGCGTAGGAATGTTTGATTTTTTAAACAAACGATGTTTCGCGCCCTTTTCTGGTCCCATTGATCATTCATTCATTCATGGAACTTCTAAAGGGCTTCCAAAGTTGTCTGAAAATACAAATATGATTTAGATAAAAAAGAAATAGTTTCATTTCCTAATTAGTAACATATTTTTAATATAAAGAAGTAATTGGTTAGTGTACATGTTCATGATACGCCAATTAAAGTTATTTTAAACAATGAAAACTTAGAAATATAAACAAATAGCTGATAATAAGTACTTCGAGTAGCCTCCTCATCCCCTATTTTACCTTGAGGCGTAATTTATGAAAAATGTTGAACCATTGTTTTTTTGTTACAAAAGGTATTTACACATAAGTTTTCAGATTCCTTGCTTGGGAAATTATTGGTTCTCCATACAAACTTTCATCCCCTATTTCATCTCCTTTAAGATTTATTTTTGTGACAAAATGTAGCCTATGTCCTTCTCATATGTCTCATCTATCTCTATACCGAGATTCATCAAATTTGATTCAGGCGCTTAGGCGCGAAAACGTAACAGACAGAGTTACTTATATTTTTTGCAGATTCGCCAACGCATGCAGATTCAAATAAACAATTTGCAAGAAAACTTCGAGTTGGTTGAAATCCGGCTCCGCACGTTACAGGGGCAGGTGACTTCACTGAAAACCAGCTACACCGTCATGCTCTCCGACGATGAGGATAGCGGCGACTTCAACAAGATTACCACCTCCTAAGCTGATAATATGACTACCTAAACCATTAATTACTTTGTCTTTGTATCTTGAATTGTTTACAGAGCATTATTCGTGTCAAAGAAATTTTTATGAAGAGTAGTATGTAATAATTATTTACATTTAATTTTTCATACTCTATAATTGCAGTTATTTTTGTAAGTAGGTAACTAGACGCAAATAAATAATAAATTACTGGGCATCAAACAGCAATAGGAAAAGCATCAAAAATAAAATGAAAACATTAAAAGTGTGTTTGTTTACTTTTTCATCAATTGCATAGAAAATATTCGGACACTGCTCCATACTTAATTTTGCTACTGGTGTATACTGATTATAATGTAAAATAAATTCGCTTAAATCGGCCGTTTCACAACCCCTGAATTAGAAGTAATTGCGTAGTTATTTAAGAAAACAACATGTTTATTCGCTGAAAAATGTTGTTAACAATGAAGGAGTTATAGTATCTTATTTTTTAAGATCGTACATTTGACCAAAAGTTACTCATTTCCTTTGCATTTTTGATATAGAATGCATTTAAAATTAAATTTGTACGATGGCATAAACAACAATTACTAGTTAATTAGGTATATTATTATAAAATAGGAACTCAAAAATACAACAAACATTAGTGAAATTTTACATTTTATACTATGAAGTAAAAATCATCAATATTTTAATAGCGTTGAGTAACTAACAAATTATGCCATTTCATTGTAAATTATTTACAATTTAATTCCTTCACAGCCTCCAGTAATATAATAAATAATTTCGGTGGCAATACAAACATCGATCTTTAGTAAAACTATGGATTTGTTTGGGATATATTTCTATTTTAATCTTTGTGTTTCTAGGATGTCTAGTTTTAACTAAATTAAAGTTGCCTAGATTTTGTTTGACAAAAACACAGGCCTCATAAATATACATTGATAGTAGGGTATTATTAACCATTTTGTCTTTAGTTTATTTTTAGTTTCCTTAAGTGAGGAACGCAACTTTTTCGCTGACACACACCAAACATGGCATTGATACATTTCCTCTGGGTTTTAAATAGTGACAAATTATGTGTTACAATGGTTACAGCAGCCTTTCTCCAGAGCAGTAGTCCATATCGCAAACTATAACTACATATATGCGTGATAAATACAAAGAGCAATATTTTGGGATGTGATTGAACGTCAATTGTCGTCTTCGATATTACTTAAGTGCATTAAATTCAAGTTTCAACGCTCAAAACATTTTGACTTTATCAAAATTACCGTGTGCTCATCGCAATCATGTTGGTTAGATCACTGTCACGGAGCAAGGAGAGCTCAAACTCTATAAGACGATAATACCTTCGGACTCAAATATCATAATAGCCGGATTGGCAGCTCGTGCTTAGTCGTGCCGAGCTTGCCAGTAGGAGAGAGACGAAGTGAATCCTAGAGAGTGTAGATGGCGTAACTTGGATAAAAAAAAATAAAGTATTGAATGTCGGTAGTTTGAGGTATGTCATACTAAATAAGAAGTTTAAAATATGAAAAAACAAATCCAAAACATTTTAACAACACTTAGGAATCTTCAATTCAAATTCATTTACCATTATTTAAGTAAATGGTGAAAACTGTCGATGGAAAGATAAGAAATTGTAGGTTTGTCAATACTTTTTTATTTCTTAGTTTGCACTAAATTGTATAGATGGCATTTCTTTTAATTTAGTTTCGAAACTTAGTTAACTTAAAATACTAATATTACAGACTCAGCTTTTTTGCGTTTTTATTGTATGTTATTGATATAATATAATCAACACTTGAACAGTAGGGATAACCTTGACGAAAATGTAATTGCTGCCTCTGTTGGCCTTATTAAGTATTATTACAGTCGCATCGCGGGTTTACTAGGTAGCATCTATTGATCAGCGTTGAGAATCAAAAGAGTCCGAATAAGCGGAGTTACGAGTGTGACATTTTGTATGAGATTGGGGTACCGGTACTAGTACATAGGGCGCACTATAAGTTTCCGGAACTAGCCACTTACATAAATAATATTTAAAAAATAATTAGAACATTTCAAAATGGCACTCTTTGGCTGTAGAATACAGTTTGTTTCATCTGACTGTCACTTGTTTTTACATTGTGGCGTCATTTTAGAAATTGGTTGTCTACATCACCATGTATTTAACTCGTGAAAATTTGCGTAGCATGATGTTCTACGACTTTAAGTGTAATTTAACACCACAGCGGAGCTTCGCTCGGCTTTAAACTGTTTTTGGCGATGAAGCACCAAGCAAGACGACTATTTATAGCTGGTTTGTAGAATTCAAACGCGGTCGTGTGAATCTCAGTGAGAGACAGACAAATGAATTTTTGAAGGTGAACAACGTTGACCTTTTGAGCCATCCCGCGTACAGTTCCGACCTGGCACCTAGTGACTTTTACTTATTTCCAAAAATTAAGAACCAGTTACGCGGTCAACGATTTTCATCACCTCAAGAGGCTGTCGAAGAGTACGAAAAATATGTTTCAGAAATTATCGCGGAGGACTGGCATAAGTATTTTCAAAATTGGTTGATTCGTATGAAAAAGTGCGTAATCGCTAACAATAAATTCGTTTCTAACCATTTATAGTATTTTTTTCTTATTCATTCCGGAAACTTATAGTGCGCCTCACGTATAGTATTATATTATACTATTACAAAAATGTATACCTTATTTGTACCCTAAACTAAAGAAAAGGCCAACTCGACCTGTTGATTGGTTCCTGAGAAATAAAACTGTTCTTTGTGATAGTTCTAAAAAGTATGCTCCAGGCTCTAGCTTAAGTACTTAGCTTCGAGATAGCTTGACTTTGTTCGCACTAGATACGCTTATCTCACCACAAGAAGAGCGCCACCCTTACGCGTGCTAAGGCCACACCTGTTCTCTTGTCTATTTTAATGTTAACGCTCAACACTGACCTTTTTGCGCTGGTGGACACCTTTTTATTATTACATTTTTTTCTCTTTCGGTACGGAACGCTCTTCATCCAGCGGAACGTGTTTACATTACTTACGCTAGCTTTTTTACACGAAACGAACTCTTTGTTCCAATATCAGGAAATTTGTACCAGATCTAGAAGGTTTAAATTGCTATAATTACGTAAGGAAGTACCTTGCACATGGAAACGATTATTATTAACTTTAAGAATACAACAGCCTTTTCAATGTCAGATTTAATTAAAATTTGTATCGAGTTCATATTGATTTGCATAAATTGTTGGTAGGAGTATACTACCAACAATTAACGTTGAATATTGTCTAATCCGATTAGGTTGGAAAGATTTCCTCGGAGACGAGCAAATCTTATTACAGGTAGGAGAGACGAGCGAGCTGTACTCTATTATCCCTTCTTGATGATTGATTTTATTATTGGAGCTATTTTCATTTTAATTTACCTTTTCTGCATTTGAGAATCGTTAGAAGGTGAGTGGCGGATATTTAATGTGGATTATGTAGGTGGCTACGGTAAATGGTAGTACCTACATGATATTTGTTATTTATGTTCTTTGGAAAACGCCAATTATTATACAGCCAAAGGCACGTCAAGCTTGACACTTTGTACTTTGTACAAGGTAACGACACGCATTGTTATGTAATTTCAGTGACAAAATAATGTATTTAATCAAAGTCCAAATTATATCAACATCTTGAAATTTAGTTACATCCGAATTATGTCCACTTCCTGGTCGTCATTAAAGAAATAATAGTAGTACCACATCTGTATCATTTTCATATGAATAATATAATAAATAATAAACACATAACTATACGGCGTCGCGTATGACATTCTGAGGATACGATAATTATTTTTTGGGAAATTTGTCTATTGTGACATTTTCTCTGTACCACCAGAACGCGACTCCGTAATACTTACTCATTGTACACGTGATATATATTTAGAATTATGGTCGTGGCTGTAATATATTCCTATTAACTTTTGTGCATTTTTTTGAAAACATTTCCATGGCAAATTACGGCTTGTCGCGTTATGTTGTTGAATAATAATATGGGTCGGGTTTGCATCTCACAAATAAATGAAACTTCCAAATCCACTCAAACACGTATATTTTCTGTTTGATTTTTTTAATATTTTTGGTGCTCCATTTTTTATTTCTTTGTGTCTTTCTTTAAATTATAAATTAATACTAATAATAATAGGACTCGAAAAAGGGACACAGCCTCCGCAAATGGGCAATCAGGAGATCCGTGCACTTTCCGAGACCCGGGCAATGAGCTCGGCATAATAAATAATACAATAAGGTACAAAAAAGGGAGTTTAACGAAGTACCATCCGATGGCTTTCACACTCACACTCACACTCACACTCCACACACGCCGTCGAGTCTTAAATCAAAATAGTATCACTAGCTATACAGAATGCGGCAAGGCCGCGTGCACTGAACCATTGATGTGTTTATAGATAGGGCGATTACTCAAAATGTGAGCCCTTCAGCTTCTTCACGGCGTTAGTAAGGTGCAGCATTTCAGTGTTCAGCTGCCAGATGAGGGTCTCTAGTTTGTCCACGGAGTCTAGCACCTCGACACGCTCTGTATGGGGATTGAAGCGCACCTCGAATGGTCGCGACATGGTCGACACCCAACGTCTGGTAGAAAACAAATTAATGAATTTAATTAATAATCCTACATAGAGATATTTTCTTTGCAATGTACAACTTTATTTACCTGAACTTGTCTTTAGCATCTTCGAAACTTTCAGCAACATAGTAAATAGGCTGATATTCCTGGTCTTGATAGGGTTGAATAGAGGTGCTAGCAGGTTCGAAGGGTCGAAGTTCCGGTTTATCACTCAGAGCATGCAGCAGCTCTCCAATGGAAGACAGAAGTGCGGCACCGTAAGCCTTCAGTTGGTGGTTCTCCTTGCACAATCCAAATTCTACAGTAAACCAGTACACCTGCGCATAGATAGAAACATTTCAATACATTTTGCTACGTAAATGGGTTACTTAAATTATTTCGATATTAAGGCAATATTCGTAACAGCAAATGACATAGATGACAATATAATAAATAACTATAGTTAAAAGAACTTTCAATTGAGCAAAACTTACAGTGGATAGTTTTTCAATTTCAGAGTCCGAGGCACCAAGAGATGCCAGACCAATTTCTTGAGAGAACTGAGCAAAACTGGGGTCAGCAAGCAGGGGAATGTGTCCAAGAAGTTCATGGATGCAGTCACTGTAATAAAACAGTTATTGTTACAATATCATAACATCAATATCGCAGCGTCGCTATACATAAAAGTTTGCCTAACTCTAGACCCATAGGTCAGCGCAATTTTGGTTGCCTGGCAGTTAGCAAGGAGAGTTGATGAATAATTGAATAAAAGTGTCCCTTGATAAAACTTTGTCCGGCAAGAGCCCGGAGTAAGCGAGCCTAAATATATTAGTCGAGCAATTTAACGACGTTAGAGTTCCATCATCGCCGCGATCCGTCTCTCGTAGGTATTAATTTACATTGGAGTTATGTTTTTTCAATGAACCCTAAGCAAAATCGTGACATTGAACACTTTAATTTGCACTTGATTAATTAGTTCAATCTGTATTTTAGAATGATTTGACTCAAATTACGTAACACCAACAAACTAACTTGCCTAAATAATTTCCGTGCAGAAACTAACCCTAGACATATAATTCTTGAAATATTGAACAACTGCTTTATAAAAGACTAATATTCCTTTGCACGCTGAACTTTGCTAAGGTTATTTTATTGATACGTAAAGCAAATATTTATCTTAATACTTACGGTTCGGGTGTGTGGAATGGAGAGTTAGCATGGCGCACATATTGGGTAGACTGGAACACACGGAAGGCGAGCGAGGCGAGGAAGTCGCGGGCAGTTAGCAAACCAGCCGCAGGGCGCAGTGTGAATCCGGTATGTTTCCGCAGAAAGTTGCTTACGTCGTCCAACTGTGGGATGCGGTGCGGCACGAATATGTCAGCCTGTTGCAATTTTTCAAACGCGGCCTTGTATTCTTGGCATGCGTGCTTGGGCATCAGGTCGAGAACGGTATTAAAAACTTGTTGCCAGGTAGCGTTCTCGCTCTCGGTGTATGTAATGGATGGAATCGGGTCTCCACATTTGTAGCCGAAAGCAATTTCAGCAATTTCCTTTCTGCGCTCCCTGTATTCCTTGTCGGCGAATCCTGGATGGTTCATATCCAACTCAGGCTCATACTTGGTCATCAAATGGTTGCAATTGTCCAAATCCGAAGCATGCCGAGGAAACCACGGGGTCTTAGTTGTGATGTTGTCCTCAGAGAGAAGGTTAACTCCGGCGAAAGAGGTGGACTGTCGCAAAGATCGGATAAGTTGGAGCAGGTTGATGCGAGACATGCTCACTTTCACAAGAGCGTCAAACTGGATGCCAGTAGCTTGAGAGGGGCGAGTCTCGAGGTGCTGGACGCACCCCTTATAGTTGTCAATGGTCTTGAGGATGCGCGCCAGTGATCCCATTCCGTCACGCATACGGAGCAACAAAGCGGCTTCTTGAATCGCCTGTTCCGCTTCTGGAGATTCGCCAGCAGCATTTTGCAGGATCACTTCCTCTTCGGTCAGTGTGTAATCTGCACGAAATTATTATTTTATGTACTCGTAACACATAACGTCTCATGTTCAATTCAATTCAATTCAATACAATTCATTTATTCATTCGTTATTACAGGTACATAATATAGATGGTAATAATAATTTTATGGAATCTCTGCAATAAGCCAAAGTGGCATACGAAGTCAATTAAATAAAAATGTAATGTCAAAATAAAAATAAAAGAAAAATAGATACAATGTCAAAAAACTAATAATAATTAAAAAGTCTAAAAATATTAATAACTAAATGGTACCCAACTGTCAGCATTTACCTATTCTAAGAAACTGTCATTAAAATATTGTTCTATGCTATAGTAACACTTGTCAATTAATAATTGTTTTAATACATGCTTGAATGGAATGCATCCACTAAGATTTTTTTATTGCGTCTGGAATTTTATTAAATATTTTGGGTGCCATGTCAACAACGCTATTTTTGTATAGGACCGTTTTACAACGTTTTTGAAATGATCGGCAACTGTCAGTGTATTTAATGTTGCATATGGCTCTGACACATCGCTTTTGGGCTCTAAATATAGTTTCTCTGTAGGTAGAGTTACCCCAGAAAATCACACCATACCTAAGGATATGTAGTTATAATTTACACTTTTTCTATTGATGATGCGCATATTTGCAAACATATCTGTTAATTGTCTACCATAGAAGTTACAATAAAAAATTTGTTAGGATGGAGAAAATAGGTAATTAATATAACAATACTAACCATCGCCCTCTTTTTCTCGGTCATCGCTAATTTCAGCATCGGCTAAAAGAGAAAATAAAAAAAAAGAAATAAACAAAATTACCGCAAATAAAGCAAAATAAAACAAATATTTCGAATACAAGAAGGCAATTTACCCAGGTGACCATTCTTGGTTTCGTCCTGATAGATGCCGTCTTCGACAGTAGTGGCTTTGTCACTCTTGCCAATGTGACCTTCTTGGACGAATTCGGATTCCAAACCAGAGTCTACATTATTTAAAACAAAAGAACGAAATAAATAAAAGAAATAAAAATAACATTTAAAAAACTCAATGTAATCTGAAAACTTTCGAATCAAATTGGATGTATGAGTTGCATTTCATCATCATCGTCATCAGGCCTATCGCAGTCCACTGCTGGACATAGGGCTCTCCCAATGTGCGCCATTTCGCCCGGTCATCGGTCGGTGGCATCCATTTTAGCATAATAATATAATATGGCTTACCATTAGCGCGGGCACGAGCCTCCTCAAGCACACTTTGCTTGGTCTGTTTTACAACTAGAGTCTCGAACCTTGCGTCGTCGACGAGAGAGCGACGGCGGGATGGGTAGCCGTTCTGAAATTAATACTTTAATTAAAAACTCACCATTGAACCGTTTTCAGTTAGAAACACAGAATGATCGATATCCCAAAAGAATATCATTACCGGTTTTTTTGGTCAACCGTGACCATGGGATCTGTAAAGAGCCCGAAACGTCGGTTTGTTTGAAAAAATAAACATACGTGATTTAAATCCGGAAAAATAGTTTTATTTCCAATATTACCTTTATTGAAATAAATAAAATGACGTTTATATTATAATTAAATGTAACATCTTTCTAAAAAGAAATATTTGTATCAAATTAAATGTCGCCAGTGATGTTTTTAAACAGTTAACGACTTTCCTTGTCGGAAAGTTAATTATAGGTAACTGTATTTTGTACGTTAATTGACTAAAACCTGTCATAATAGACTAGCCGATTTAAAAGTATTCTTTAAATATCTCCGTATCATTCATTTGATTATGATTTGACGAATGGGTAGTAGTGTTTAATTGATGTGACGATTTCAAATATAAGTTGATTACCTATGAAATAATGATATTTTTTCATCTTAATTTGTGAGTAGGCGATAAACCGAACTATTTATTGTTCTATTCCATGTCTTGATTGGAGTGACAATAAATTCCATTTAACTTATGACGGATAATTTATTCTGATTTGATTTCATAAATTTACATTAAATAACACGCTGTTTGCAGCGCGTTGAAAGAATAAAATACCTTGGCACAATACAGATAGAGCAGAAAGGAAGTCGTAAAATTTTCTCACAAAAGGAGCTCTAAAAATAGGTTGATCTACTAAATCCTTATAAATAAAAAGCGGTCACATCGCGTTATATTTCATATGAGAGCAGAAATTGCTTTTACGAAGTTCCTAAGCTTATTTCCTGTGTGCGGCCGGAGTAAAGTGCTGCCATTACCCGCCCCCGCGCTGCGGAAACGACATCTCGCGGCAAAATCTTTCAAAGAGACCGTCTTTCGGGTCCAATGCGCCCGAATGGAACCAATTAAAGTTCTAACTTCATAGACTAAGAATTTCGCTTTTAGTCTTGCACGCCTTTTGAATGAAAAGTGGAATTGTCTGAACAATACTTTTCATTTCCGAACTTTTTTTCATAAAAAAAAACTTTTAAGAAGATGTTTTGTATTGACTGAATACAATGTAACGTGATAATAACCTTTTAATGACCAAATGTAGTTAACTGCATATTCACGTTAAAAGAATATTATTAATATTTGTTCTGAAGGTCTCGCCTCTTAACAATTACGCGTTTATGACAAAACGTTACCAAAGTCATGAAATCTAATATCTACATTCAAAAGCAAACACTTATTATATACACATTCCATTTTCAAATTATTATTTAGGTCGAAAGCATTAATTAAGTGTTAGACATGATTAGAATGGAGACTCATTTTTTGAGTATGAAGTGTAGTTAAAGTTTTTATGAGTCGAAATAAAGACTCTCAGTGGATATACTTGGAACAGTGGCGATGATAAATCTCATGTTTTAGTGTTGAGATATATCGTATGGTAGCTTTTGTTATAGCATCAAAGCAAAGTGCAAAGACAAGCTGCGGGGGCGCGGGCGCGGGCGGTAAGACCTAGCATTTTCCACTAGAGTGCCCGCGCGTACCTATGTGTGTCAAGGGTTGCGCTAATTACCCGCTTTGTTGCTTAACTCCTGAAACTGCGACACAATCAGGACCTTAATTTAATAATAAAATATTTTGTTTGAAGAAACATTTCAACAAAATAAAACTTTCTTTAAAGACGCATAAATACTCAGACTCTGTCCAAAATTTTCGAACAGATCAACTGCCTAATAGCCGATTACGTCAATTCCTGCAAAGAAGGTTTAAAGAAAATCTGCATACATTGAACGACATTTGCAATTAATTGTCCACTATGACCATCAGATCGAAATTGCGGAAACAGTTACACCAGTGTCAAGCGGTAATGTAAAGGTCTGCCTAACTGGACCGGGCAGGATTCGGAATCCGGTTGATTTAGCCTTGGTGAGCCCGAGTGGTCACTTCACCGTTCCAATCGGCCGACGTTTAATTAACCAGAGTCGAGAGTGCCACATAACGACCTGTGCCCGGCTATCCAGCCCGTCCTCGAACCTCTTCACAGCCTACTCCAATTAATCAATCAAATCAACATAAACATATTTACATATCAAATTTTAAACTATTTTATGATAAAAGCGGTAACTTCAATGTTTTTTCCGATTCTGAATCTGACCGCGAAGAATCTCGTTTGGTCAAGGGCGCAACGTTTCGACCTCGAGTTTGTTATAAACATAGTTCTTATTGAATTCTTGTTTGCATAGAGGAAAATGTCTTTGTTTATCATTATTAATGTATTACATACACGGTTGTTCTTTCGGGTGACAAAGCAGTGGTAGGCAGCGCGACTCGGGTTCTTACTCATTACCGAGCGGCCGCTGAGTGTCGCGGTGCCTAGCATTATGACCTTCGACGGCCAAGGAAATACAGCCATATAGGTGTCAATTATATATTAACAACAACTACAACAACCTTATTATCGCACAGCAAATCTATTAAAAAGTATAACATTATCGCATTGCATATCATAGTCTGTACACAATGAATTTATTTTATGTATCGAAATTATTTTATTAAAACAAAAATTGTTTTTTGTTTATAAAGTTCGCAAAAGTACCAAGTTCGCAGCAGCTTTCATGATCTACAGTATTGAATGAAATTGCCATGGAAAATTGTTGAGGTAATAATAGAGTCATAATTTGCAACATAGTCTTCATCATGAGGTAATTGCTGCGACACCGACGCCTTGAATATTGACAATGTTAATTAATTTGGTAGTAGACAATGATGAGATTCATAATTAGCGGAGGTTATCTGCAGCGGTACTGTAATGAGAGCGAAATGTTTGCGATTACGCGCCGATTACGACTGCTCGCGTTATGTTTGACGCCGACGGGGCTCCTCAACAATCACTTCAATACATATTTTTAATTATTGTTCCGTGACAATTGCGTAATTATCACACGATATCCCTTGTTGAGAAAGTGTGCTGAGGCTTTAAATGTGACTTAATGATGCCAAAATATTTTGGAATAACAACATTAAGCGAGTCTCGAGTCCGCGCAAAAGTTCGGACGAGACTTTTATTAATAAATTAACTGATGAATTATCAGTGAAAACATTATTTTGCGAATTAATACATGAATGTATTCCTCACATCCACCACACTTTCACACGATTTCTTTAGCGTTCTTCCTGCGTCGTGCAATGGATGTGCAATGTGCAATGGATGTCCAATGCAGCTTTTTTTTAGTACAGTTATTTATGAATATATCTTATATCTTTTATCAATTAACAGTGGGTACGTTTCACAGTCATAATGTGTTATTTTAGTGCTGCGTGCATCGTTAGCAGTTGGACAAGGCCGATATGTGATTTGACAAGTAACAAGTAGGTAATGGCGATTATGCAGGTGACGTGCACTAAGCACAGAGGTCAACCCGCAGATAGTCACGAATCTTAGCAGCCGACTAATTGTGGTACCTATTACGACTGTGTATAAATGACAACAAAAAGAACGTACGCTTTTTACAACCATACGACGATTTCTAAAACCTAAAATATGGTGAAAAACATTTATTTGCATAAATCTACTAATCGCTTATTATTTGTTACTTAATAATATTATATTATATTAATATTTTGAGATTTCTCATTCTATTTACTTTATAGCGTGTTGAACTTATTATGCCATAATTACGCTTAGTAATCTGTAATTTTCAATATAATCGCGTTTTTTATTCGTATATTATTGCATAATTTTACTTAACTGGTTTATTGAGGACGCGTTGTGTTTGTTTATAATTACTGTCAACACAATGCATTAAAGGTACTTCTACCAGTTCGTCAAAAAGTTGAAAAATAATTTGATTATTTTAAACAATATCCTATGCAAATTTATAATAAATGTTAATATTAAAGCCTACCGACAGTTTGATAATGATTAATTAGTTGTTAGATTAGGCAATATTAAAGAGTTTTGAAGTTGAAGATGAAGTTGGGACAACGCTACTTCTAAATCGTAAAAGTATTAAATTTTTATGGTCGGTCACTCGTACATCACTTTTTAAAATATTATTCAGTGTGCAGACAAACAAAACGATGTTAATGACTATTTGTTAAACTTTTCTAGTATATCACTCAAATTACGTGAACATAAAATCCTTTATCGCTGACCGGCCACAAAATCTAGGTATGAAAGTTTGTCCTGGCTAGCAAGCAAAGAGAAGCAGGGCTACAGGTACGGCCCGAAACTGCGAGCTCCTCACCTCGATGCTGTATGACTTCTTGATGGCGAACATCTCGCGATTCTTCTGGGCAGCGGCGACGGCCATGGCTTCACGACACTCCACTGGGTTCGATAGGGCCTGAACGCGGGGTTCACTGCACGGTTAGCTAGCGTAAGTCTGCGAGAGCTGGGCGTCTTGACCACGGGCTAATGCCAGTCTGTCTTTGGCTCGAGCTGTCGTATTACTATAGCTAACTAAACTTCTGATTGCAAACAGACCAATGCATGATGACCGTTCGCAAGAACAGTTTAAATAGTGTTAGGCGCGCGCCTCCCACCCCGCAGTGCCTTTCGTCGCGCATGCGTCACTATGGCTGCCCCGCGCGCCCCGCCCACCTTCCCTCGATTCCCGCAACAGCCTCAGCATCCCCAATCCCTTCATCCTCCACACCATCTGACCTTCTACAAGATGTAAAATGTTTTGTTTAGCTTACTAGGTAAAATCCTTACATTTTTATGATTTTTTTAACAAATAAAATTATTAAAATTATACAGAGTTTTTGTTAGTCACGTACAAATCTTTTTACGTTGTACATTATCATAAAGGAAATATTATTCACTAATAAAACTATATTAATTCGTATTTTTTGTTTGTGATAAGAAATGTCCATAGTGGCATTACTTTTTAACACTTAGTTCACATCAGGGTAATAGTATATTTTTTCGGGTATTGTTTCAACGGTTGATTTAGTTAAATTCATCAATAAATATTTATGGCGTATCTTTATGAAATGATCCTGAATTTATTCTGACTTATGTCAGTTCTCAGTTTATAATATTTAGATCCCAGCATTCTAAACCTTTATACTATATAGGGGTGCCAAGTAATGAAATACGACTTGTTCTAAATTTTTTGATTTGTGGTATTGTATAGAACACATAGAATGCTAAGCATGGGATAAGTGCTCATTTACAAGAATATAGGATTAGTTTTTGCTTATTTATTATTGAGATGCAGTTTCAATAAAATTTATAATTAACAAATAGGAGAATAAAATAACTAATCTGAATTATTTTTAAATAACTATTTGTTACAATTTTATTTAAAGTCACGCATTCATAATTTGATTTGATTACAACGACAAATTTCTTATCGTTTCGTTCGTTCTGTTGTTAATGTTTAAATAATTTGGAATGCATTAATGATAAACGGTGACTTCAGTCAAAAGTATACGTAGTGTTCAAACCCAGCTTAATTATGGGAAATCAATTAAATAAAAATGACATGGATATATTAATCGTGTTGGATACATAATAGGTACTGTATTTACTAACGTTTTTTTGAACAAAGGTGATTAGTTTAATATTTAATTTGAAAATTACTTATATTAAGGTACAGTTTAAAAACCAATCGTTAATGCACGTGTTACTTTGTTTGGATTGGAATGTAATATAATGTCGAAGCTGTAATCGATAAACTATTTACAAGAGTATCATGTTCATAACAATAACAAACTTTTTGCATTTTGTTATATTTTTTTTTGTAGAAAATACCCGCGAACCCAAAACATATTATGAAATCATTTGCAACGTCAAACGTATATAGAAACGTCACGTCACCTGCCTTTTTCGTTTATGAGGTCGTCCTCCAAAATTCTCGTAACTAAAGATTCCTCAAATATTACGACAAGCGTTTTAACGTATCGGATTTACAATCAATTACGACGAGCCTTTTTATTAATTCGAAATACCTTACTTTAATTTAGTAGTTATTAAATTTCTGATTTTATGTACAAAATCTTTCCAAAATATTCTCGGTTGTTTCGCATTTGTAGTGTGGATTTCCATGTGGTAGGACTTTGTCTAAATTTGTCCTGGTCTATACTGATTTGTAAACTAATTACTCGCTCTCATATATGCAGTTTGTAGTCTCTTTTAATTTTCGTTACCAATATAAAATTAGGTAATCAATCATGTAATATCTACATTTATCTTGTATGATAGCTATTATCTAGAATAATACAAGTATCATATATTGACTTGGCTTTATTCACAAAGGCATGCTTTGTATTACATATTATTGATTATTATAAAATTCCCAAGATTTTATAATCGATGAACCTGTAACTGATTATGAAAACATTGCGTTGTTTCCCCATTACGGAAAAAAAATTAATTACCACATTAGAATTTGTGTACAGGTTTTTATTATGATTTTAGAATAACATAATACAATTCGTATATATCTGTTCATTATAACTGTAACTCATAACAGGTAAACGTTATAAATATTGATTTACCTTAGTTTTGACGAAGTATACTCGTTATAAAAAGCGGTTTGCCCCAAACGTGATACAATACGGAAAACGATGGAACCTACATTTTTACGTTTTGCTATATAATGATAATACAACTTTATAATGTCGAAATTGAGACGAAATTGTTAACAAAAACATAATTATTGTGAATCCTAAAGTTTACATATTTTAACAAAGAAAAAACAGCGGTTACTATTTTAGGTGGTGCACGCACTGATGTAAGTTTACTTTTTTCTTAATTTAAAATAACTTGCGACATTAATATACATGAGACATGAGTAAATGGCTAATTTTATTTTATTAAAAATGTTTCCTTTTCACCGCAACGTATCCAATGAAAAATTATTGTGAATAAAATAAATGTGATAATGCAATCATGACTGCTTTGAGAGCTGAACGGGGAATTCCATCTCACCGAGAAACGTCACACTTACCGAGGAGTGCTTTATTATGACTTGTGAAGTTGTGATGTGACTCATCGCGCGTGAGTCTGTAGACGTTCGACAGCCAAACATTATCATATACGCATTGATAGAACCTTTTCGTGATATTCCAATTTAAAGTGATTTTGTTACGAACTGAATTAAACATCTAAAGTACTTACCGTTTTATTTTAGGTAAGTATCTGAAAATAGTCGCTTTAAAATACTATTAACTTATCAAAAATACATTATTGGTAATAGTAATTAATACGTAACTTAGTAATGGCGGCAATCAATAGGGATACTTAAAGTTGGATCATTTGCTTTGATTTTGTGACTTGCTTCAGTCGTCATATTGGCTTTGGTGAACTCATATTTACGAATATTAAAATTATTAAAATTAACCTCCTTGAATTCATCCTTGTTCGTTCATTCGTTGTTGCAAGAAGCTAAAGCGATATGTATATAATTATTTCACCAACATAATGTGTATATATGTACCTACTAGCTGGTGTTTCGCGACTACTATATTATACTAATTTTCATAGTTTTATTGGTTCTCCATACAAACTTTCACCCCTAACTTCACACCCTTTAAAATTTACTTCTATAACAAAAAGTAGCCTATGCCCTTTTCCTAGGTTCTAAATTCAGCGGCGTTAAACGTAACAAATGGAATTACATTCGTATTTATAACATTAGTTTGGATTTCTGCCGCCAAGCAGTAGTGTGAGCATTACTGCACTCCGATTTTGAAGGGTAAGGAAGAAGTTGCAGGCACATGGGATTTATCAACTTTATGTCTTAGGGTGACAAGCACAGTGGCAGTACTCTTTGCGATTTAAGGCTCTGAGTGGCACTGCAAGTATCATCATGGACAGGCTTTTACTAACCTCCAGATGCCGTGTGTTTTCCGTCACGTGGTGGTTAGTAAAAGCCTGTCACGACAGGTACCCACTTAAAACTTTCGAAGAGGCTATTTGATAGCCATTACTGTGTTACCTTTAAAAGAAATCCCTAATCTACCTTCACGGTTTTAGGTGCCGTTACAAAGGATTCAAATTTATTTCTCCACCTGTTTCTTAGAAATCGGTGCTTGTGCTTTTTTATTAAACGGCCGCTATTTTGGACTTTAAGTTCGATGTGAAAGAATATTGATTATTAAATTTCAATAATGCCACGTTTTAACTGCCGTTTTCATTAATCCTGTTGTACTAGTTTTGTCAGGCTCAGATAATCAATGAACTTGTTTTGGTGTTCTTGATTTAAATTTCATCATTGTAAATTTTAAACAAAGACGTTGTGTCTCATATGGACTTTTATAGAAAGCTGGAGATGCAATCTTATCTAGAGATTAGACGTTTGTTGCATTTTTTCTCTTTTATGTGCTTTAGCAATTCTTTGACCGACTGTATGACTATACAAATATTCCAACAATTGTTATTATTCAGGTATGTAACTGGTTCAATTCTGAAACGCTCAACCTGAGATCGATGTTATAACAGCAGGAGAAAAACGCTCTTAAGGCAAAATCGGTCATACATAAGCAATTCTGTGAATTCATGGGACAATCAACCGGTAATTCCAGTCAGTGTCAATTAATGATACCTTACACTTCACAAGTATATCAAATTTAGTAAAGATCCATTGTGATTTACGTGCCTGTGATGTGGTCAGGCATTGATGTATAAACATGTATTTCTTACTTAGGAAACTCCAAAAACGATTTTTATTCCATTATAGTTTTCATGAAATCGTAGTTATTTTTTATCTTAACTAATTGTGGTGCACGTGTTTCTTCGAACTGGAAGTTTCAATACAATTGGGTGGGATCTAAGTATTAGCAATTTATATTTAATAACTTTACTTAATTTTGGAGTTAATTGCCGTTTGCCCAGCGGACTACACAAATCTACCAAACATTTACGTCGAAAAAATATGTCTACATGACGAAATACCCACAGTTAGCACCAAAATTAATTCAAAGTTTTATAAAGTAATAACTTTATTTAATAATTAGCTGAGTATCCAACATCATATTAATTATAAAGACCAGCAAGCACGAGCACAAAGACAAAAACATATTTCAAAAAATCACGTGACATACAGGTGCGCGCATGACAACCTACTAATAAAGCATCGCTAAGTTAGTAGACAAAGGACTGCTTCTGTGTTTTCGCGTTTTTGTTTATTTGCGTAAATGCTGGTCTAGAAAAAATACAAAATCTTTTCTGAGGTTTATGTACAGAGGACCCGAAAGTTTTAATTTACTGCTAGTTTATTAATAGGCTCCTATGTTAGTAAATTCGAATAGGCCCGGGAATTGTCTTTTTGGATAATGGATAGTGACGTCATCAAATATTCAAAATATCGGACACTAAACTTTAAAATATAGAACGGCCAATCGACAATCTGATTTTTGTTGTTGCTACACAAAAGACACCAACGGCACCTACAGCGTTGTAAAACTATCATTTTGTGCACTACTGGAAAGGACAAATAAAACAAATATAGTTGAACAGGCTGACCAACAAACAACAAAAAATATAATGTTTCATTAGGTCTCTGACTCTGACATGCTAAATACAACCGATTTCAAGGTTCAAGTCTTGTTTAATTTACTTTTGAGTCGGGGCTTTTTCATTTCCTTTGGCGTCATTTCAAGCGTCACAGTAAATAGAAAATTGTAAACGGTCTCTTATTATGGATTCATAGAATCATGCGTCACACAACAGTGCAAAAAAAAATTAAGGTACCATTTATCATCAGAAGTTCCATCGAATGGGGAAGTAAACCTATATCAGGATCTTCTATATATACTTATGGAACTTTTTTACGTTAGTTTGCCCAAGTCATGAAATAGTTTAAAAAAATGGAGTTATGTTTTAATTTTGTTTCCACGCATTTAGTTCCATATGTTAAAAAGAGAAATAAGACGTATGGAAATCAATTATCTTTGATACTCTCCACAATTTTATCGCTTGGAGTTACGGAAATTGTCAAAAATCTTTGCAAATTGCGCCTTACGGTTTTTGCATATATTTTTTTATTTTAACAGCTTACATCTATAGCATGTTGTGTGGCTGAGTATATATAAGTATGTATTATCGTTATCAAGTGGATTATTATATTAACGTCAGCTTTGAACAAATTACTTTTTGTCAACTGTCGACCGGCAAAAAGCATGTAAATCAGCTCAAGCGACCTTCAGACTTGTTTGATTTAAGTTCTTGTACGCCGTATTTCATAATCAGTTCCTAAATAACATTTAATGTGTTATAACTTTTTTTGAATAAGTTACGTATGGTGTATTTTTTATGTATAGTTAGTATTTTTAAATTAGTTTTAATTATTTTATGTAGTCTAACGGTTGCAATATGGGCACTGGATGTCTCGAATGATGGGCGCAGTGGCAGTGCCCCTCAGATCTATGTGATTTACTGAGAGTCATTACAACTGCAAGAGTTGCTTACCACCAGGTGCACGAGATGTTCGTCTCGTCACTTGGTACCATAAAAAAAGTAATTCTTTATCCAATCCTTCCAAATTCCAAATTGTTCGTTCACGATATTTACGTCTGCATTCGTTCTTCACGAAATCTTCGAAATATACGTGAAAGTGTTACTTATTCGATTTATTGTGTGATTGCTTTAGAATTTTAACCAAACAGTTTTGTTTACTTTTTGTTGAAAATGGATTGGAACAGACTCTACAAGTTCATATGAACTCTGCAACACTGAAACGCGCGACAGACGACGCGCCGCACTCAGTGTGGCAGGCACGAAGTACTTATGTACACTAGTGTGGCAGGGTTCTCGCACTAGCACATTACAAAAATTCCTGCGCCCGGAACTTTTCCGCGGCCGCCTCTGTGAGGCCAGAGCATTATTATATAGAGCATATTGAGGAGAGGGTCTCACGTCTCTCAAAATACATTATAAGTACTGACGGCGGCACATCAAACCACTCATTGACGGATCTTGTTCCGTTGCACTTGAGGTGATATTCGAACAAAAGTGCTGGAATTTAAATCTAGTATGATGTGCAGATAGGAATGTAATTAATTTTAATTTCATGAAAACACTGTATTTAAATATAGTAAATTTAACAACGAAGCTGATACTTCATCAAAATTTTCGCCACACTGGATTTACGCCAGTCTAAGGGTGACGCCAGACTAGGATAATTTTGTGAGTTGTGAGTCGCGTTTTTTGAGTCTCGTAGTTTATACGTTCGACTGAGATTCGGTTGGGCACCATACAAACGTATTTTATTCAGTTGCTTTTAACCGTTTGTACGGGTGAGTTTGCCATGTAGTGTACCAGATACATTAAAAATAGTGTGCATTTGTGAAGCATTAGATGATGTTAGAAAAAGAAGCTGGTTTTGTACTCTTTGAGTGGATGTCCACTCAATATAAAAAGCTTAAAGTGTGGGAAGCTTAATATACTATATGAAAGTTTTTGTGAACATCCAGATTAATTTGTAAAATACTACCACATGCCTATAAATTCTTACCCCGGCTTTCCTCACCCTCGCCCCTCTGTCCATCCGCATAAGCACGTCGCACAGTGGGACAGAAGTGCGATCGCAATTGCGCGCTCGAGCTGGCAGACAACTCATTTTGCATCGTTTCGTGACACAAATCGGAATTTAATATGAAACCAAATGCAGCGTAAATTAAGCCACTCGAAAAACGCAAGTCAAAAGATTACGCTCGTCTGGCCTCACCCTAATAAATCGACTGTGCAATAGCGGCGCAACGCACATGTCGAGTCGCCAATCTCGGTAGGTGTCTTGCAGCAATTCCCGATTAGGATAAAAGCGCAAATCCCGCAATCCATTCATCGATCTTCGGCGTTATAAGTTTAAAGATTACTTAGTTACCTCTACTAAGCCTTCAGTTATAACATGTTCCCCTTCGTAACCGCGTACCGATAAAAACTGTATATACGTAATTACTTAGAATAATAACGCATAGAAACCTAGCCCGCACACGCTAAGTGAGGCAAGTTAGAGGCTTCCCAAAGGGCCTACACGAGCAGGCGGGCTGTCAGTGCTCAAGGTCAAATGGCACCGCGAACAGCTCAAAAATTTTTGCTAAAAATGACGAAATGTGCGGTAAATGGGTGTAAAAATAGAACAGGCAAACATAAAATAGACCCTAACATCACATTCCACAAGGAAGTAACGCGTTTCAACTTGTATTTTTATATAAATATTCACTAAAACCGAAAATTAATTTCTTTGCAACAAGACACGAAATGTTGCAAAGTAACGGATTTCTTTCTCCCAATTTTAATATTCTGTTTCAAAATAAATACATTACGTAATTTTTTGAGAATAGGCAATATCGCAATGGCTGCAGATTTTTTTTTTATTCTAATGTAAGTGTGCATATGACCTCCATTTCTGCTAGCTAAATGCGTACAAACGTTGTTTACAAAGAACAACCCCTAGAGTTTCTTGCTCATACTTCTCGGGGGAATCTGCCTTACGAATGTGCGGTAGAGTTTAACCAATGTGACGATTTCTAGTGTAATAATGCTTACCTATGAAATAAAGATTATTCTTATTTTGATTCTGGGTATCGTTTACGGGGTATACGGGGGTGCTCATTAGGAATATAGTACTTATTTCTAAATCCAAGATGGCGGACACAATTTAAAATAAATGCAATATGGGTATCCTTTTCGAGGTATTTGGGGATGCTCAATACGAATATGGCACTCATTTCTAAATCCAAGATGGCGGGCACGATTTTTCGAATAATTGCAAGTTAGGTATCGTTTTCGAGAAATTTTTGGGATGTTCAATACGAATATGACACTCATTTCTAAAGCCAAGATGGCAGACATGACAGTTCAAACAAAAGCAATATTCGTAATGAGTACCCCCAAATACCTCGAAATCGATACCCAACTTGCCATTATTTGAAAAATCGTGTCCGCCATCTTGGATTTACAAATGAATGCCATATTCGTAATGAGCACCTCGAATACATCGAAAATAATTCCCATATTGCATTTATTTGAAAAGTCGTGTCCGTCATCGTGTATTCAGATATAAATGCCATTTCCATAAGGATTACCAAAAATAAATTTTTGAAAATTCTTGTCACTTGACATTGTCCATCGACAGTAACGATCGACAAAACCGAGCATATCTGTAGGCACCTGATCGACATTATCGATCGACAGTAACGATCGACAAAATCGAGCACATCTGTGGGCACCTGATCGACAATGTCGGGCAAATCTGTAGGCACCTTTAACTTGATGAGTTAAGCAAGATACAATTTCCGCACTTTTGAGGGAAATATTATTCCATGGCATCATTATTTGTATATTTGTGTGCGTGCCGACGAGTAGATAAAAGTTGCTTACGCCTACATGAATTTGGTTATTGCCTCGCTTGTGACAGTTCGTTTGATATGAAACTATCATTCTATGCGTTATTATTCTAAGCGTAATTATTAAATATACTTATTTAATAAAATACATGCGCCACAGATACAATTTACACAGAAAACTTAAAAAATATCCTAATGACGAAATTCTTAAGGTCTTGCTTGTATAAGGGTATCGAAACTTTTGCAATGCCCGCTTAAAAAAAGCAAACAGAGACTTCGAAAGGGAAGAATTCAGAAAGGCTGGTGGAGATGGTAGGCAACTAAGGGAGGCTATTAGTAAAGTTGCAAATGTTACTAAAATTAAAAAAGTGATTGATTCGCTCTTACACGTGGGAAGTACACCTCAGGACTCTTTAAATATGGTCAACCATTTCTTCGTGAATGCCGAGCACACTCCATCATGCAAGACCCGTGTTGTAATTCTAATTCTTACTTAACTAGGGGACATAATGATAAATGTTTTGTTATCCTGGAGACGAATGAACGAGAAGTGGAGCAATTAATTAACTATATAAAAGCAGATTGTGCAACTGAATAGCATGACGTTTCTGGAATTTTTTACGAAGATACAAATTCTTTATAATATCACCGCTCAATTACATTTGAATTAAGCATTTCTACAGGAATATATCCGGATCAATTTAAACGTTCTGTTGTACATCCAATTTACAAAGCGGGGGATAGAATCCGTCTCAACAACTATAGGCCCATCTCAGTCCTACCAGCTTTATCAAAAATCCTTGAGCGCGTTCTTAACAACAGGTTAGTTAATTGTCTGGAACTGGCCACCTTTTATCAGACAACCAGTACGGGTTTCGAAGGAGTAAATCCACTTCTGACGCAGTCCATAATTTTGTTAATCATGTGGTTGTCAGCTTGAATAAACAGCATCGGGGCCTTGGAATATTTTTGGATCTAGCTAAGGCCTTTGTTACGGTTTCGATACCCGGACTTCTACATAAGCTCCAGTCTTTGAGACTGAGGGGACTGCAGTTTAATATTTTTAAAAGCTATCTATCGGGGAGATTTCAGTGTGTTAAAGTTGATGCTCACGCTAGCGATTCCCCACCTATCACTTTCGGAGTCCCTCAAGGAAGTGTATTGACGGACTCTGCAATCTACAGCTTCAGAACTGTAAATTTTTTTCATACGCTGATGATACAGCACTGATTTTCACAAGTGTAAATTGGGATGAAACATCGATCTGCCCAGGCTGGCTTTAATATAGTTAAGGAGTGGTTAAGCACCATTTGCTCACACTTACCGTAGATAAAACTAAAGTCGTACCTTTCTCGATTCGTACCCATACTCTATTACGAAACTAACTCAAAATTGATGTCACCTCCAATCAAGTTCGGAATCCTCAGATGAGGATGTCTTTTTGAAGACTACAAACAGCATAAAATACTACTACTATACTACTTGACTCTAATCTCAATTTTAAACAATAGATATACTTGTTATCAGCGCGCATCCGTAAGCTGATTTATATTTTTAAGTGTCATCTACATGTGGCAGACCGTGATATTATGAAAATGGTGTACCTTGCTCTGGGACAAAACCTACTAACCTACTGTATTCCAACTTGGGGTGGGGCTGCTAAGAGTAATTTTCTTCTTGCAGAGCGAGCACAGGAGTTGTCCTACAGATTGCCTTCAAGCCCTACCGGTTTCCAACAAGTGATCTTTACGCTTATTGTCAGGTCCTCACTGTCCGACATATATTCATTCTCTGCACTGTGTTGAAGCAACACTCCCTCACACCCTATGACAGTGCCTCTAATAGACGACATTGCTTAGTGGCTTCCTACAGGTTGCCTTCAAGCCCTACCGGTTTCCAACCGGTTTCAGGACTCAGGACCGTTTCAGGACTGCATTCAGTCATGGATTCTTCTGCTTCCTGGGATGTTTTCTACATAATAGATTGCATCGCGAACTTAACATCTGTGGTTTATATAAATTTGAAAGTAAAAAGAAATTGGCAAACTGGTTGCAAAAGTTAAATTATGAGGATACTGAAGCTATATTCCATCCCATAGTGTGACTCAAGGTTTTGCTGATCTGTAGGATTACCATATATTTACAAATTCTTTTCAGCTATGCGCGGGCGGGGTACGGGGTGGTGGGGTGAGCGGTGGCGATATGTCAGTGTCAGTTAGTATCATACTTTCAGTAACTCTAGTTTGCTACACCATTTTACACACATTCCTCGTTCGCATCTCTCGCACACATTCCTCGCACACATTTCTTGCTATTTTGTATATACAAATACTTCGCTCTGCTAACCCTTTTCCACCGGAGCTGTGCTAAGCGAGCTATTGGTGGATTTTTTCCTCGCACACTGCTTCGCTACGTCGCACATCTCTGGTAGAAAGGCAGCCTTAGCCTTTAACAGCATTAACAGGCACCAGCTCCAACAAAAAGCTGTTAATGTTTCTTAAATTACTGAGAACCTTCTGAACGAGTTTTTGTGGAGAAATAAACATAGTATTTTTTATTATTATTTATTTATTTATTTTCTCCCAATAGCTTACAAATACTAAAATGGCAATTTGTACAGATATAAATGTAAACAATGCTAAAATGGGAGACTGGTGTCCAAGCTAGGTAAAAAAACCTGTGTTATATATCACCAGGCCTCCACCCCACGGACATGACTGTAAAATTGTACATAATACACTCATAAGTTTAGGCAGCTGTTATGCAAGTATAACATAAAATGCGTGTGCGCATGTGTGTGTGTGTGTGTGTGTGTGTGTGTGAGTGTGTGTGTGTGTGTGTGTGTGTGTGTGTGTGTGTGTGTGTGTGTG
>NW_020653200.1:8874735-8960395 GCF_003589595.1 Hyposmocoma kahamanoa
TGTGTGTGTGTGTGTGTGTGTGTGTGTGTGTGTGTGTGTGTGTGTGTTGGCGCATGTGTGTGTAAGTATGTGCGCTGTAAATGCGACTGACAGGTGCGTGAGAAAAGTTTGAAGTGTGTTTACCATGGTAAAATACCTCCAAATAGATCCGAGAATGTAATTTAATTAAATGCTATGTATTCATTACCAATAGACTTTCCGTCTGATCATAATTTAAAGTAAGTAGCCATTTCGATACAGTTTGTTTACAATAATTTTTATTTAAAGGGTATATCTTTAAAATTTTATTTATTTTATTATATATGAAGCCAGCCAAAAACGAAAACGATCTATGAGAGAACCCTGAATGCATCGAAGAACGACAAATAATATCCTTACGTCTTTTAGTCGTTAACATAGCGGGATCGTACGGTAACTGAGAATGTAATTGCGCGATAGCACACAAAATATAAAGTTCGTACCGTATGCACTGTACACAATTTGTACAGCTCTGTTGTGGAAAATCGAAAAGGAAGATTTAGGGAAGTCTTGAGTACCGCTCTTTGGGCTCTTTCTAATTTTAATAGAATAGATTTGTGAGTACCGCCCCAAGTAGTTAGTTATACAGTAGCAAAGTATAGATTGACGTAACGCTATGTATACCATGGTCAGCAACATTACGCAAATTTTTAAAAATATATATCAGTTTACGTACCCTAGATACCAGCATATCAACATGATTACTAAAACTGAGATTGTCATCTATTAGTATCCCAAGGTATTTAATGGACCTAACTCTGTCCAATCGGGGGCAGTTACAATGGACCTCGTGCGGGAGAGGACATTTATGTGCAACAATAGAAAAAGGTAAATTAGCCACACAACCCCGCTTCTTGTATGTTATGTACTTTGTTTTGTCTGTATTTAAAGTTAGAATATTTTCACGTAACCACCTGGTGACAATATCAAAACCATGTTGGGCATGATGGAATACTTCTTCCCAACTTTTGGCGCTAAATGTTAGAGCGGTATCATCCGCGAAAGAAGTTATTCGCCCATTGGGTAATTCCAATTTACATAGTTCATTAACATAAACTAGGAAAAGGGTAGGTCCCAGAATACTACCCTGTGGGACACCGTGAGGGACAGGTAGATCGTCACTGATAATGTCACCGATTTTTACACATTGTGTTCTTAAAAAGTTACCGAAAAGATCAAGCTGCATGCCTCTGACACCAATATGTTCTAATTTATCGATCAAAAGAGGGACAGGGACCGCGTCGAAAGCCTTCGCCAAATCTAGATATACTGCCAAGCATTTCTTCCCACCGTCGATATTATTAAAAACATAATCTGTGAGTTCATGTACGGCATTCCCTGTCGAAATGCAGGCACGAAAGCCAAACTGTGACGTGGACAAGATTTTTTTTTGTTTCTAGAAAAGTTATTAGCCTAGAGTTCATAATCTTCTCCAGAACTTTGGACATTGAAGGTAGGATAGATATTGGCCTATAATTGTCGACACGGTCCCGAGCTCCACTCTTATGTACGGGTAGTATCAATTCTTAAAAGCTTGAAGGAAAATACCATTCACAATAGCCAAATTACATATGTACGTCAATGGTAGCACAAAAATATTTTTAAAATCTTTCAAGACTTTAGCACTAATATTTTCCCATCCCGTTGCATTGCTTTTCAGCGATAAAATAAATGTCTCAACTTCTATTTCATCAGTAGGCAAGAATGACATTGAATGAAGAGAGCTGCTGGTTTCAGCTGTACCTACATCGGCGGTGGTATGGGTATTGATAATATTTTTGGCCAGGTTCCTCCCCACATTTGCAAAGAAATTGTTGACATGGTTAACAGCATCACGTGAGTTAGTACCATTTTGAAGCAGCTCTTCAGCAGGCGCTTGAGCACTTTTCCTGTTAGTGATATTGTTTATGGTCTTCCAAAGCATTTTAGGATCATTTTTAGATTTATCAAATTCACACTTCTCATAGTCACTTTTAAGTTTTTTTAGTAAATTATTGCAGTAATTACGATAGCGCTTGTAAGTAACAGTAACAGTCTTGTTATTGGGTCTTTTTTGGCTTTCCTATGTAGATTGTCTCTATTTCTCATACACCGCAAAATACCTGGTGTGATCCAAGGTTTTATAATTCTATTACTTATTATTATATTATTATTATTATTACACTTTTGTAAGTATTTGCAATTAATTGAATATTGTCACGATTTCCGGTAACACCATGAATAATTAAGGCCGAATGGATTTATCAATAATTCATGATGATGTAGTTGTGGTACCATTATTTTGCCCTTTTCTGTTTTTTAACCGACTTAAAGTAAAAGAGGAGGTCCTCAATTCGACTGTATTTTGTTGTGTGTACATTACACGATTACTCCTTTTGTTTGATTTGTGAACCGATTTTGATGATTCTTTTTTGTTGAAAAGGTTTGCATATTTTAAGATCATATTATTATCTCTGTCAATGTTATTGTATGAAGAGTGACAATTGCAAAAATTGAGAAAATTAAAGTAGACTAAGTGTCGTATTCCAGAACTGTACTCAATGCTCAAGTCGGGATTTGAGCAGACTTGAGTATGATTTCAAGCACTGGAAATACGACCCTAATGGCAAGGACTTGAGTATGATTTTCAGTGCTCAATGCAATACTCAAGTCCTGACTTGAGCATTGAGTACAGTTGTGGAATACGACCTTAGAGTCTTAGGGACGTTTTTGAAATGTAATAATGCATGAAATGTTGAAGTAACTGTTGGCGTAACTTAATAAATAAATAGAATTATTCAGGTGAATAAATACCAGCAAGACGATCAGAACATAATATACAGCCCAACCGCATGTACGTGCATTTTACCCTCGCTAGTTTCGTATATTATGATATTATTGGAATATACAGTTGGACTGAAAGTAACGCTACTGTAACTTTATCCCCTGGATAGATAAGGACAACATTTGAACATAAGTAAGGTGGCAGTACTTGCCTGGACCAACTCTTTCAATAGGAGCTCTACTGCGATGTCTTTTGGGGAAAAATGTAGTAACATACATATTCTTACATATACTTACGTAATGAAACGGAATAATTATGAGTGAAACAGTATTTATAAGCTAACTGAGTCAATGACCATGCGCTTGCGACACTCGCGGGAAGTGCATTCAATGGCAGAAAGCGTGAGTAACGCTATACAGAGGTAAACTTTCTTGGTGACCTATATCACTGTTTATATAAATATCTGCCCCCGTAGCATGGCTACGCATGATAGTCGCAACGCGCGCGATAAAATTGAAATAAGTGCGCGATAAAATTGAAATAAGCTCACGTTATTGGCTGTCTCAATCAGATCTAATTTAGTAGCCAATAGGGCGCGCTTATTTCAATTTTATCGCGCGTGTCGAGACTATCCTGCATAGCCATGCTACGGGGGCTGTTATTGTTTTTAGGATGTTAAAAAAAACAAGAAAAGATACGCCCTGTATTACACATTCCACTTTTTAACACGTACCTGACGCATTGGATGCCATTTAACTATCACTGCTTATGAGTTTTGGTGTAGTACAGTGGCAACTACTAGAAACATTAGCGGCGGGAAAGGAATATACATAATTAGTTTGTCCTATTCCGCAGTACAAATTTTAAACTGGAAGACCAGAACTTAAGGTTATTAATCATAACCAGAGTAACGACCTATTTGCGCCAAAATTGAAAAAATGGATACCACACGAATTGATCGAACTACAACGGAAAAAGCTTGAAACTTGAAGCTTGCTCTGTCTTATTGAATTGACAGAAAGATGAAAGAGTTTTTAACCGCATCGTTACTTGTGATGAAACGTTTACTTTTTTGTTTGAAAACTCGTATGTAGTTGGCAGGTGATACCATACTTTAACCCGCATTGTAACTTAGTTATTTTACGTTTAGTTCCATATGTGGAAATTCTAGAATGTAATTTGAATATTCGTTGTTATTTATTATCTAATCATAAAAGTAATTTGATTTCCTGAAATGTACATAGGTAGATACAAACTTTCAAATTCCTCGACTCTTGACAGTTTATAGCTGCTATGCATTTTGTGAGGGTAAATGGTTACCACCGCAACTTATGTTTTTTTTTTTCACATTAAAGGTGTCTTACAGTTCGTGATACATTACATTAAATTTTTTAAATCACCTAAATCTGGTTATACTAGCTGTGCCTATCATTAAATCTGGATGAAAACATCAATGGCAGTAAGTAAGTAAGTAAATTTGTAACAATTTAAATGAAATAAAAGTAGTGTATATAGGGAAGTTTGTAGAGGCTGGAGCCTAAACTAGGATTCCCTGTGTTTTAGGTCACCAGGCCTCCAACTCCCGAATTTCTGATCAATAAATCAATAAGTCTATAGAAACAAATTATATAATAAAAAAGAAAGGAGAAAAGAAAAGATAAAAAATAAAAATATGTGAGAGTGCGTGTAATGTGTGAGTGCGAGTGATGTGTGCGTGAGTGCGTGTGATGTGTGCGTGAGTGCGTGTGATGTGTGTGTGAGTGCGTGTAATGTGTGTGTGCATTAGATGAGTGCGGGCTTGTGTACGTGTGAGTGTTTACATTTTTGCGTGAGTGTGTCACCTGTGTAAGTTTAGATGATGAACTTTACGAGCGAGCAGTGCAGAGTTGAAGTGGACATAATCGGAACTCTATACCTACATTATTTTAATTAACGCTAGAAAAAAGTAAAATGCTGTGTGACGTACGTACGTAAATTCTAACGACGGCGACGCCACTAAGTATGCCAAAACAACAGACAGGATAGGACTCTTAGGGCGTGACATAGTCTGGTGAAAAATTGTTCCCCAAATTGATATAGACGCTAGACCAGAATATAAATAGCCAATAAATAGGCTAATTTGAGAACATTTATTTATTTACAATAAATTACAAACTGCTAACAGATCAATATCCAAACGCAATAGTAATCTTACGGCTAAGTGGATAGTATTTAGGTATATACAAATTAATATTATTAAAAATACAATGATACAATAAAACAAACAAAATTGAAAAATTACATGAAATTAAATAAATTGTAAGTACGTTATTATTACTATTACTTCAATATTGTTATTACGATAAAGAACAGTATATTACATAACACGACATGCAATCAGTCGTTTTTTCCAATGCAAAAATTTATTACTAAATTTGAAAACAGTGTAGCAACCTATACATTATTATATATTTCGAGACCAATATTTCGCTTATTAGATCTAAAAAACTTAACTTTTAAGTACGTATGCTTTGTGAGTAAATTTTAAGGGCGTTCAAACAAAAAACGCTCTACGATATTTACTACTTAAATAATTCTTATTTAATTAAAGATTTCGTTTCGTGTTATGTCTCCGGCTACCTAGCCCTAGGTAAGAAAATTGAAAATAATTCAGCGAGAAATGTCAAATCAAATTATTAAAAAAAATTATTTCGGAATGCACGGAATTTTTTCTTTTTTATCTGAAATCAAGCTGACTATTAACAAAACGGAGGACATCTGTGATCCGCAGTGGACGTCCTTGACTGATGGTCATAATGATGATGATGATGTCTTATTAAGACGAATATGAAATTTCACGATTCGGAGACGTATATCCGGTGTACTCGCAGTAACTCTACTAAGTCACGCAAGTACGGATAGTTTTTTCTCCCACATGTTTTTACTTAATTTGTCGAATTATTATTGTGTCCGAGTAGAAGAAGTAGCTACCATTGTGATATCTACTCATGTGGACGGACAGTGTTGTAGAAGTATCTACTTATAATACTTATGTAGCACGGCGTGAACAAAGGTTATCATATAACAAAAAGAAGTAATTGTTATAATTAGGCAATTTAATCGCATTTCAGCAGGTATATTTCCCAAGATATTTTCTTAAGAATCTTATAGATAGCCGTGACGAATTTCTCAGTATTTAATTAAGACCATGGCGAACTGTATCAGAAGGACAGACAAGATTTGGAATTTTGAAAAGATCGACGTAAGTCCGATTTAATATGTAGTAATTTATTGTGTTACACAATATGGTTTGTGATGGTACCCGAATTCCTTACTTGGAGCCACCGAGTATATAACATTTGGAGTCAAGCATTACACAGCCAAGAAATTGTGAGTAATTTTTAATCTTTGTTTTATATAAAAGTCGCACGTTGCTGAGGTTAGCTTTTTTATAATACCAAGTAATGGGACGAACTAGTCGTATCCCTGGTGGGAAGCGAGACGCCTGTTCATAACAGTTGCAGTGTCGCCCAGATCTTTAAATAGCAAAGATCTAGGGGCACTGCCGCTGCATCAGTTCGTATCCTCTGAGACATCGAAGTCGAAAAGTCCCATGTGACTGTAATGACACCAGCACTCTTACCCTTCAAAACCGAAACGTATTAATGTTCACTTTACTTCTTGGCGACTTAAATAGGTAAGGTGGCAATACTTCCTTGGACGAACTTTGCCACACAAGAACACAAAGAGTTCTACTCCAACTAGCTGGAAGATGTATAGTGTGCACTACTGACTACTGTGAAAACTCAATTTTTTTTGCCGCCTAAGACATAAACTACTCGGATAATAAAGTTGTTTGTTACCGGGTTATGACAATTACCTTTTTCAATCAATTGGAGTGGTTGTTTCTCGCATCACTACATAGCAATGCACTCCAGTTCAACGGCGTATAGACCTTTTCCTTTTAATTACGCGACTCTATTTTTTTATTTTAATTAGTAAACTTGTGGCCTCAAAATTTTGCCTGTTACCCGTTTTATTGTCATGTGACTTGCAAATAAAAAACATAAATATTAATGTGAGGAAACACAACTTTTACTGCCAATTTTCTATTTTTATCCCATATCTCTTCATTAAGTTTCTTATTAAATAGCGCTATGATTTTCCTGTATTTTCCCCTACAATCACTGTGTGGAAACTACGTACGTTATCATTCTCATCTACTGTATAACGTGTTTGTAGAAATTGCCCGTGCAGTTTTGCTTCTTGAAAAAGTATAAACGTGAAAAATGCTTAATTTTCCTGTTGCGAGATTTTTCTTTTAATATTTGTGGACGTTAAAGACTGACGCGATGATTTTTCACATCTGATTTCGAAGCCATGCACATCTGCGTCCGCCCGTCACCACCACATGGGATCCTCCGACTCACTTGTCTTGTTACCGCAATGAACTTCATGCCGATCCTGTCTCACCGGTCGCGTCTTCCGAGACCATCTCTAGAGATGCCTTGCCGTCTTGCTTGACCTCGTGATCTTCGACTCTTCCTTCGTCTTCATCATACCTTACACCTTTACCATTCATCTTACTTACCACTTTCTTTCCACTTTTAACAACACTCACTCACTCACTCACTCACCTACAAGCATCCTATTTTTCCTTGTAATTTTTTAACGCAAATTATATTAATAACCATTTATTTCCTTGTTGTATTCCGTTAAATAATATACTAGAATTCAACGTCACGCATGTTTTAAAAATAATATTTTTAGATCATTGTTTATTATCAGATTATGTAATTATATTCACTCATCTAAAAATTTCATATTAAAAAAATCCGTCTTTCAATAGTTTTTTCAACATTGCAAAAAACCATTTGAAAAAAAAAACCATGGATCACGTATTTAATTATTTTCAACAAGAGCTATATTTTGAAGTTTCTAACTTCCAAGAATTTCGTCCCTTAAGTTAAAGGTTACTTTTAATATAACAATAAAAAATATATTTATATACATATTATAGTGGCCTAAACATATTTTCCCACATTTTATTGCAATGGTTCAGAAGGAGAACAATTTTAGAACATTTGTTACGTAGTCACTAATTTACAAAAGTTATAATTAAGTGAAAGATAGAATGGGAAACATTATGGAGCGACACCACGAATAGCGTATAGTAGATGAATAAAGAACGTTAAATTGAGCAGAGGTCAAGGAGCTGGCTATGGGCCGTGAGGAGTGGAGGAGCCGACAAGAGTCTGGCTCTTATAGCTAAATAGGATGATAATGGTTGAAAATTACCAAACGTCAGATTCTAGGTCTTTTCACCATATATATTTTAAATGTGGAAAAAAAACCTTTTTTATTCGATATTAACATCTCATTTAAAGGAACTTATTTTAATAATTTCATATTTGGGCTGTGTCAACACAGCACTCACGCTTTAAATGCTCTATCTCATTACTTTATTAACCGACTTCAAAAAACAAAGAGGCTCTCAATTCGACTGTTTTTTTTTGTCTGTAAGTTAAGCGATAACTCCTGAATCTGTGAACCGAATTTTATATGGACGTCGGGTCCGCGCTAAAAAGTGTCCGAACTTACAGGGCGTTAAAATCGTATACAGAGCGTCATTCACGCTCTAGTTTCCCTTTGTTCGACTGACAGCAAAGCAAGCAAAGTTAGACAGTACTGCGATGACATTACAATTTAAATTCAACGTTTTAGCTTTTTCATATTCCTTGACATATCACTACGTTTAAATAAGTTGACTTGGGACATTTTTTTCGTGGTTTTTGTATTAGACCCGTCGTCCATTTATTTGTAAGTCAATGGCTGTCATTGTTTTTTTACATGTGGAGTAAAGAATACGCTATTCACTCATGCAGTCTCAAAAGATTGAAAAAAGAAGCATAGCTATTTTCCCCATTACAAAAAGATAATATCGCCATCAATAAGCTTATATATTTAAAAAAGGATCGCCATACAAATAAACGACATATTTAATCTATACTGAACATTTGTCGATGATTGCTTTTGGGGTCGCATCGATAAATAAAAAGTTATTGGGATATATATGTATAATAATAATATAAATACTTGGTTCAAGTATGTAAATTATACATTTTTCGAAGTTCTCTCAGAAATGTTTGAATTATTTTCAAAAATAAACACACGCAAAGCACGTTTTGCCGCCAAAAAATTGAAGTAGTCTTTTTAAAAAAAAATTTTTTTTACACGCACCGAAAATTACTTGACGCATTTTATATTTCTTATCATTCCTTTAAAAAAGATCATATAAGAAATATATGTGCGCCTGAATGGCAATGGCAAAATGTTGGACTCGTAAGGTTAGAGCAGCAAGCCGAATCACTTAATTTCTCGAGACCACTTTGGAAAATTAAAATTCGTTCGGACGTCATCGGATTTGATGATTCTCAGTTCTGTGTAACGTTAAATTGAGGTTGTTTACTTTTTCCTCCAAGCCCTCAGACCACAAAAGTAATTGGCGTCATGGATTGCATGGAATCGTTCAATGGAAGAATTTGTGATTCAAGGCGATTGTACTATTGTTAACTCTGCGGGTGATATTTATGTTAGTTATTACCATTAAACGTCGTGGAAATTGTGACAAAAGGATTACACTGTATACATGCTTTTGTATTATAATCTGATGGCGACCAATCTAAAACAATTAACGCTTAAGTCGAGTCTGGCAACTCATTGGCGCAGATTTACGCTAAAGATACCTTAAAATAGCGAGTTGGCTAAATAATAAAAGCATGTAAATGCACACCATGTCAGCCTTCAGTAACTACTAATCCAGTTTTAAAGAGAGTCATATTCAAGTATTTAAACGTTTTAAACTTTACAGTAGTAAATGCTGGTAAACACTACGGTACGGTCGTTGAAATACCTATAGAGTGGAACTACAGTCCTTATTGCAAAATTCTAAAAAATCCATAGTTCAACTCTGATGTGTTCTTTCTGTGAAATAAAACATCAGCGAATAGACTGGAATATTTTACTTGAATTTAGGTACGTGTTGAAATATTAACAATAGCATGAAAATAAATATTTTAAACGTTTAAAATAATTTCAACTTGACCAAATAAAATAAAAAATGTTTCCTATGAATAACACTGCGTTACGGTACGAAGAAATTAAGAATTACGAACATTATATACAAAAATGAATGAACTAGTCCAAATTTCATCAATACTCGTGTATGTAATTATAAATTATAGAATGTGCAATGTTACAATCAAATTTTAGTGGACAGTTAGTGAGCATATTGAAAAGCTACAAGTTCTAGCATGAACAAATAAACTACATTAAATAAGGTTAGACACAAAGTTTGCCAACTTACAAATATGACTTTTGCCGTTCAACTTCAGTTTGCAGTTCGCCTTAGAAATCGTAATAGATCTGGTTTAGTGTGACCTTTTCTCCTCTTTAGATCACGGCACTTACAATTTACGCTTTTCCTGGTATATTTTACTATTCAATGGAAAAACAATGTAACTTCGAGGGTGAAGGGCATTTGTGTACTATCAAAGTAGTGCTTAATACGTTTTTAAATTACTCATTTTTTATGATAATGATAGGACGAACAAGTGGTGGTGGTCCACAGCAGTTGCAGTATCACTCAGACCTTTAAATTGCAAAGACCTCAGGGGTTCTGTCATCTCGCCCGTCACCCTGAAATATGTCTCTATAAATCATAAGTTAACTTGTCCCGTGTACCTGTAATTTCACTAGCAACCTTATCCTTTAAAACCGGAATTCAGTAATGCTTAACGGCACAAATAGGTAAAAGGGCATTACTTCTGGGCGAACTCTTTCGAATGGTATAATACAGTTCTAAGATAAAATTGAACTGTCGAAATGTTCAATGTGTCTTTTTAAACACCTTTCCTTTTGACAGATGGCACCAATAAAGTTCTAAACCGGTAGCCTATCATAAACTCGAACTTCTTTTTGCCGAATCTCATTATTTCAAACATGAAGCTACTTTTTTCATTAGTGCGATGACTGTTTTGGTATAATGGTTTAGTCTGGACTGCTTTGGTAAATTCATACTTATCCTACCGTCTGTTATATTTATAATTTAGATTGCTGAATATTCGCTTAGACAAAATTATTATTCCCAGTGCGGGGTCAATCTTTTACCTCAGGAATACAGCTTGGAGTCCTTCAAAACGGGTTTCAGAATGGTTTGGGTGTTGCAAGCGTTCATAGGCGATGGCATCAAGTATATACTCGATGGGCGACGGCAACCGCTTTTCATCAGGCAGGCCATATACTTCTTTGCTGTCTACATAATATAAACAAAAACTTGCGCACCCAAGTTTTTTTTAGTAGGTTATGTTAGGTTAGTATGTGAAAAAGCAACGTGAGCAGAGTGAACGGCATGAGCGTGTCGCGTCAGGGGCAGGTGGGTGAGTGACAGAAGTGCAAACAGCATTTCCGAACATATTTTAAATAATGATCGGAGTTTTTGAGTAATAATTTTAATTTATTTATTTTGTTGTATAATTAAAATAATTTATCTATAACAATTAAAAAACTTCATTTATCATTTATCTGTGACAGTCACACTAAATTAAATACCAAGTAAAATCAAACATAAGACATTTTGTGCCGTCTCTTTTGTACTAGAAATCAATTAGTGCAAAAATCTCTTCGATACTCCCTCTGAGATACCGAACAAAATTGTCTGTGTATTGTCTAATACACCCGCCATGATGTTCATGAAACTAGATAACGGCCATTAGCAGAATTGAGACTAATTAGTCATTCATTAAAAAAAACATAAAACAAAAATATTATAAAAACATCGTACTTAAAACGTAGCACTTAAAAAGTACTATGTTTTTACTAAAATTATTTTTTAACAAAAACATAGTACTTTTTAAGTTATTGAAGTCGGTATATTAGCCAGTCGGAATGTTAGAGTAATTTGAATCTGGAAACGAATAACCAATGTGTCAAATTCGTGAAGATTTTTTTTAAATGTTAAAAATAATCGTAACGTGATTCGGACAAATGAATAAAAATCTGTTCAATAAAAGCCGAAAAGTTTCGGAGAAACAAAAATTCTGTAAGTCTGTTTTTGGCTTGTGATATGTAACCTTCTAAACCGCGTTACAATATAGGGCTAGGATTAAAGACTTTCGAAAAATATTATGTAAACCAGGAGGTTTAACAACATCGTCATCATCCACGGTGCAACTTCACTCACTGTTGGGTACTGGCCCACTATATTGGTATAGTCTCATCCTCCTACGTCTTGCGACTGTAATAGACACATGTGAAGTAGGACCTATTGTAAAGTAATTTATAGTGTAGTGTACCAAATTACAGTACAATTCGTTTGCAAAAGGTTCCTATAGATCTCTTAATACAAAGGGCTGTAGTCCTTTAGTATTCGGATGAAAAAATGAAGGTGGTATACGTGTTTATTTTTAATGCACAACCTTTCAACGGCCGCTAAAGACTCATCATTAAAATAAAATATAATAAGTAAATCCAAGAATTTCCACAAAATCGTAATTACAATTACTTGTAAAGGAATTTTTAAGCTATAACAGCATTAAAAAAAACTATAAAGCTATTATCTATTAACTTGGAACGGAAGGACAAAATCTTCGTTAACTAGTTTCCGTTTCCACAATCTCATGACGTCTATTGCAATAGCACGCATTTGATTTCTTTGTTTATAGCCGCATAGTTTGCGCGTTGGCCTAATTTGGTAAGGTTTTTGCCTAGGGCTGATACTACGTGTATTATTTATAGTTTCGTCTATGACTAAATGTAGTATAAATTTGTGCGGTATGCTTTGTACAAGTTGCGAAATCATCACAACGTTTATTACTTAAAGGACTGACGCCACAGTCGTAACTCTTTTTTTTTTGGATTCCGGATTGTGCTAGAGATAGAGTTCTGCAGGAACCCAGGCTCCATGAAAAACAGTGGCAGTTGTCTTGCCAAAACCTATGATAACGGTGGTAAAGTCCATCAGCACGACAACCCAAGGGAAAAGAGAACATACCGGAACAACAACTTGTAGTTTGTGGCACACAGCGGTAACTTTAAAATTTATCTAAATATAAAAGTATGGACATACAAGAAGGGTAATGTTTTTAGCGTATTATGCTTCCTTATAAGCTGAATACATTACCTAAACACCATAAGTATAAATTATTAAGAGTCTACGCTACCTCAAACAGTGAAAATGTTGAAACAATAACTTGGGAAGAAATATATAGTCAAATGAAGGATATACACTGATCACTACACGTGTGAAAACACGATTCCTAAAATTGTTCACGACAGAAAAATAACACAAACGAAGTTTTCCAAGAAGAGATACTTTACATATACCAATGATTTTTTCATATCAACTTTGAACTAAATAGAACACATATACTATACGATATATCTTTTGCAAATGGCTTTAATTTCGTTTGTAAAAAAATTAATTCTGAAATAAATAAATGAATAAAATAAATAAATAAATTCTCTGCCGCTCAACCTAAGCAAAATGAACCGTATTAGTACGGGAAAAAATTGAATTCGAGCTGAGGTAGTAACGATTCTTATTGTGTACAAATGGAAAACCATGCAAAACAGGTTGAAGACATTTTTCATCAAACAATATTCTCATTATACGAAAAATGTGTTTAAGTATTAATATTATTCGTTATTTTTATTAATACTGGTGTCCGTTAATGTAACATCAAATTTAAAATATTATTGTGGGTCAGTATTAGTTATTGTAATTTCTTTTGTTTAATTTTTTTTCTTATATTTTTTTGTTTTTCTAAAACGGAAGCACATTAATAAATAATAATAAAAATAATAAAATGTTTATTTCAGTAATACAATAATCGCATAGTATAATACATTATAATACATTATACTATGCGATTACTGTAGCCACAATAGATGTCGCCACCTAAGGCTAGAATTTGAGAATTAAGAACCATAGTAAATTAGTTAGTTTTGGGAAATAAATTAAAAAAGTTAGGATTATACAAGAAGGAAATGCAAAGAGCTAATTTTTATCAGGTTGATAGTACTGACTGACTAGTTATAGTGGGGATTTTCCTTGGAGATATCCAGGTGACAATACTGTATAATAATCCTATGATTGTAGCACATGGTTAACTAAGTAGTTACCTATACGGCTGTTTAAACAAAGATGTAAATACCTCAAAATTATAATGGAATATATGTATAAGAAAATGCGAATGCTGTATAAGTAAATATTGTATTGTATTGTATTGTAGTAAATATTATATATTATATTTCTGAATGCACGTACTATTTTAATTATGAACGAATTTCAATGTGTTTTTATTTAATTAATCTAAATAACATCCTGGTGATTACACCACACAACACATTAGTGTTTTGTAATATTGCATAAGTCACACTGCTGGGCATGGGTCACGTCTAAGTGCGGTGTCCTAGACAGCTGCCGGTGCAGAGTGGCTTTCGACGTCACAATTATTGAGTTCCGCTTTGTACTCCAGCTGCACTTTGTGCATAACTAGGTAACTGACATACTTAGATTCGTTTAGGGCTGTCACTGTTTTTTTATTTATTGAAATAAGTAAATTATTTTTTAATTAAAAAAAAATTGGGGCATAAAATTGTTCCCTGGAACGGATTTCTATCCAGCACTAATGTTTTGCCATGTCTTTTGTTTTTGTATTTGTTCTTATGTGCAATAAAGAGTATCTGCATTGTATTGTTTTGTTATTCACTTTTTTAATAAAAGACAACTGTTCTTTTTTTAGGAGCATAAGTGACGGGACGAACAATTCGTCCCACTGGCGATAAGAGACACGCCTGCACATAGCAGTTGCAGTGCCGCTCGGAGCTTTAAATCGCAAAGACCTGAGGAGTACACTGCTACTGCGCCAGTCACCATGACATACAGGATGACCAGTCCCAGGTAGTTGTAATTTCACCAGCAACTTGGCCCTTCAAAACCGGAACATACTAATGCTTACATTACTGCTTGGTGGTAAATAGGTAAGGTGGCAATTTTACTGCTACGATTGATGGTTTTTTCTCTTGAACCGAGGACCATTTTGAAGAGACACATTTTACATTTACTTTTTAAAACTTCAGTATCTTTAACTTCCAGATCGTGTTGAACTATGGCTTTACTAAGCCCTGTCTTGGGGAATATTCTTGATCAGCAGTAGGATGTATTCGGGTTGGTACAGATGTATTTTATAAACTTTTTACTTTAATTCAATCACTCAGATTTTGAAGTACTATATGCCTAACACATGTTTAAAAGAAAACAAAATTAGTTAAGGTAAAAATACGAAGGTTACAACGTATATTAATTTCAAGGTACTTATTTCTAGATTTATTCTTTATGTTAAGGTATTAACATTAAACATTAAAAAACTACTGCTCTGATTTTATCGTGCATGATTAAGTTAAATACAGGGTTAGTGACAATTTTGTTACCGCGAGTCGCACATTTTACATTTACACACAGGTTACATTTCTTTAACAAAAAATTAAAAAGTAGATACAGCAAAGGTGCGCCAGACGGAGTCGAGCTGTGCCGGGCGCACTTTACAAAATGCAATATAACATAGAACTTATTCTCTACTGAATAAAGTGTACAATTATTTGGTTGCAAATTAAGAAAAGAGTAAAGCCGAGCGGCTCAGCACATTGCAGCGCCTCGCAGTGCGTTGCATCCTGCCAGCTTTCCAAAGAAATATACCTTATTCTTGAGATCCTAAGTTACACTTTTAAATAGCCGGTGCACCGGGCAGCACCGGATGGTCTCGATCCATGATCTCGATCGACACCGCACTAATTAAAATTAATTTAAATTATATTAAAAGTTCTAATGCATTGCCGCGTCTGTCGCGCAGTTCTGCTGCGGTCGTGAGAGGCGACACTTGGTGTTTCGTTTATGACTAAGTTTTATAAATATTTGTGTCTTAAGTGTGAATGTTTTTGGAAATCTTATTTTTGTTTTTTTTTCTTGTGTACTGTCTTTTGTAGTACTCAAATAAAAGTATTTTCTATATATATTTCTTTATTAAATTCAAAATTCCAACTTTATAATTACACGAATTAGAAGTAAAAATTTTACACCACCCGAATTGAGCCAGTGAATGTATATATGTAATGTTGTATCATGTAGGCACCCCTATTTTAAACATCGTTGAACGATAGCCGGGTGATAGGCATTAGAAATAAGCGTGTAATAACCCAGACCGAACAGACCTTGGCGCTCACGAATAATGTTGCCTTTATGTCATTTCGATATCAGTATCGCTCAAAGCTTAGCTAACTTATTAGTAACTTTATGTTTAGTTAATGGAGCTATTGCTCCATTCAGTGTTTTCCGTTTTACGTAGCATGAATCGCACATACAAAAATCGTACCATATTCTTCTCAGCAACAGAAAAGAAGTTCTCAAATCAAGTAGAAACCAAATAATGACATACGTAAAAAAATGTATAATTTTTTACGCATGTTAGAATTTGGTTTCACGAACCTTCTGAATTTTTGAAAAGGTTTTTCTTTTTAAGTAAAAGTACAACTGATTAATGGCTGATCGACAAAGAGATATAAATACAACCATGGAATTTACCAAAAGTGAGACACATGGAACAGCGATTACTTTCTTAATTCGTTATACTCATATATGCGCATACATCAATATTTTTGGCATCCTGTCGCGGTGTCCGACTTCCTTGTACCTCGGTTTCCTTTATGAAAGAATACGTAACTATTGCCAATATTTAATATAAATTATATTATGCAATCTACTTAGTAGAAAAAGTCAAAAGTCATGACTCCCAACTAAATTTTTTCCTTATATTGCTTTTTTCGATTGTAGAGTTATGTGCACTCCGCGTAGCTCCCTATGGTGCTACTCGACGAAATGGTGAAGCTCTTTGAGCGCATCATTGCAAACCACCACAGCAAGCACATGGGCATGCTGCTCAATTGCACATGTAATACTCCAAGTTAAGGATCTGGTGGAAGAGGCGGTGTCTCGGTTTGAGATTGTTCTAGAAGAATTCAGCCTTCAATAGGTATTTAAAGCCGAAGTCTTCTAAATGTTCTCTTATCACCGACACTATTGAAGTTTATCCTATGCACCGTTACGTATTGTACCAGGGACTAGAGAAATATAGACGTCTAGTGATGTCGTGTGGCGTTCCACAGGGATTGGTCCTCAATAATCCACGAGAGGAGCAGCTGTATTTTCCTGTGTATTAAAGTGCAGGTTTACATCACCGCTTTGCTCTACGTAGCACGTACGCATATTCTCCAATAGTAGTTCGTGGATTAGATTATCTCCAGATTTATTATAGACATGCCGCTTTATTTGTTCAGTCCGTAAATGGTATTAAAATCAGCCAACACTAAACTAAGCTAAACACAACCTCAAATCGTCTTTTTTCTTAGGTAAGCAAATTACACTCGAAATCGACATATTGATTGAACTCTATACTGCTCATTCTTAAGGCAGATTCCACTGAAAATAATGTGCCAGAAACTCTGGAGGTTGCTCTTTGTAAATATACATTTGATTACATTTATCATTTACAATATTTATTTCAAACATTTTAGATCGAGAATACCTGCCAAGACTAAATGGCTCACTACCATGGTTTTTTCTTCCAAGTACACAGAAGATGTATAAGTAATAACATTAACGTTGTACAAAGTTTTTGTTTCACTATAGTTTTAAACCACATAAACGGTAAATTTTGAATATCAACCGAAACCTTATTATAGAAACGTGTACATTGCCCTTTATATGAATTTGTAACTTTGTGAATACGAATGTCAAGAACAACCATAGTTTGTTTTTATTCCTCGTATTAACGTTATGTCTATTTTTCATAAAAAATATAACATTATTCTTTTTATTCTAAATTTCATTTTCATAAATGTACAGTGAGGCTAGTGTAAGAATGTTAAACTAACTTAAACTTTAAATCTCTCAAAGACGCCCAGATTGTGAATTGCCCTAACCACACGTTTCTGCATGCTTCTGCAGGACAAAGATTATATTAATATTGGTGGGATTAGCCCATAGCAAAATGCCGCATGTCAAAATGCTGAGATAAGAAAAACATAATAATAATAATCTATAGTTTGACGCCTGGTCTTTTGCATTGCACGGTAAATCTTCCAAAGTACCACGCGGGTTAAATCCGAGATATAATTAGAGAGTACATAATAATAATAAATTAGATGGGTCCACAGTACATTAAAAACAGAATTGGTAAGATAAACAAAGCAGTTATAGGAGGACTGAGTCTCAAACAAGGTTATTTCCTGTATCATGAGTACTAGAATCGAAATTAGATCTATTGAGTATCCCAGTCGACATATTAATTATTTGGATTGCATAACAACATTGCATTTTACTAGCCGAGGTTATAATACTTTTGGTTTTACTATTCTACTATTGTTATTTATAATATTATTCTTTGACATATTGTTGATTTTTGTCGAGGTACGTATTGATATTTCAAGCCCATTGAACTTAAACAAATTGGTTACTTAGAATGCGTACATATTTTTTACCGACTTTAAAAAAAGGAGGAGGTTCTCAATTCTATGTTATGTATGTTACGCGATTGCTCCGGCATTTGTGAACCGATTTCGATAATTGTTTTTGTTGGAAAGAGGGTGCCTCATTATTGGACCCCTTTAAATATGAAGAAAATATTTCACCGCTAAGGGTGGCAGACTAGGGGATAAATCCGGTTTCGCACACTTTCCGGTAACCGATTTCAGTAAAACTTGGCAAATAGATGTAAATGTCCACAAACTTTTGTGCTCGGGTTTTTTTAAATAAAAATATTACAATTTATTCGTTGACCGTTTAAGATAATGTTGGCGCTATGTACATTTGTGAGATCCACCAATAATATCACGTAACAAACGTGTACATACATAAATATGCAAGGTCGCTGGGAGTGTCGGTGACACTACCTTCTACATCCAAATTTATTCTGAAGCGCGACTATCTGTCAGCCATTTATTATTTGTATAGACAATGACAAAATCAAAGGGTAATTACCTTTTCCCAACAAAGTTATTCGTAAAACCTTAACCATAAAGTGCTTACCTTAATCATTTACATACGTTGACGATGCATATCGAAATAGTTGCCGTGAGGAAAAGTGTCGCATTATTCGTATCACGTTTCTTCATAATACATATTCATTGCTTATCTTACGAAATTACGAAATTAAGGATAACTTACAAATTATTCCAAATAGATATATCGTAACGTTATATAGTGACAACATTAAATCAAATTCTATTCCTCTATTCTATTGGCTTGAATATTAAGAACAGCTCATTTAATACTATATGTCCATTGAAAACGTGCCAAGTTCAACATCATAATAAAATTGCTTTTATTATTGTTATCTTCTGTTTATATTATTCATTGTTCATAAATTTGTTTTAATACACCATTACCAATTAGGTGCACATATGTATAGGGCATTCAAGAACTTGTGTTGTTTAATTAGCAACAATCGCACTAACTAACATTATTGTGCGAATTATTTCTTTATATTTTTCTTTATATTCATTAAGAATAATTTATACCTACAGCTCTTATCATGGCATTCTAATCATTATAATAAACAATTTCTACATTTTGCGGTGAACGATATTTTTCGAATATGAAACTAGTTTTTCGTATATACTTTTCGTATTTGTTTTTTCAAGTGCTTTACAGGTTCCGTGGTCACAACTGACTCATCTATGCGTGAAGTGTTCTTCACACTCTTCACTTCTCACAATCGTGGAAACCTAAGAACTCAATATTTTTCGAATTCAAACTCCAGTGAAACAAAGTGTTGTGTTTAGAGCTACTGAGTACATTTTAAGAGTTCATAGATGTTATACGTACTAAGTAATGTGTCTCCGTTCTTCCTTGAAAATTGCATTCATTGCATTTAAAATGGATTGCGTCACAAATTGTTGCAAAGTTTCAATGTGGGTCAGATTAGACTGGTTTGGCCTATGGGATAATGACAATTGGCGGTTCGTCTGGACGACATATAAAAAGTGTAGTCAGGGTCAAAACAGTATTGCATTTTATGATCTGTATTGCCAGCCTCAAAGTCAAAGCCAAAGCATCATTCCATAGGTTAAAAAAATTAGACTTGAATAGTCACTTTTAAGCTACTGCTCCTTCACTATGCTGATCCCTGAGAAGAACGAGCAAGAAACTCTAGGGATTGCTCTTTTCAAACAAACTTAAATGCTATGGAATATGAATATGGACTTTGAACCAAATTTGTGTACAATCTAGAGCCAAGTCGTCGTTCCATACATGTTTATCTAACATGTAGTCTTCAATTTTGTAATACAAATTTTCAATTAAAATAATTTTAATGTTGTTTTTAAACTTAGGAAATCTTAATATATGCTCCTTGGTTAAACGAATTGTGGTACCATGAGTTTGAACTTTGGACTTAGCTCTAAGGTTAATATTGTGGATATCTTCTGTCTTCATGAAGTTATGTATATTTTTACGGGCATATAAAATATTTGAGTAAATGTAATGTGATGCCATAGTTATGATATCAGGTTCCCCAAACTTTTTTCTAATGGAAACCCGAGAGCCTAAACGGTACACAGAACGAATCACTCTTTTTTGCAATACAAATTATGGTATTTATGTCTACAGCTTTACCCCTCATGAGAATCCCGTAGAACATTATAATACACTATAAAACTAAAAACACTATAAAAGTAACTAAATTAAACAAGTCTAGCAGTACTAATATCGGTAAGATCACGTATTCTTCGGACTGCGCATGCGGAGCTTAATCTGCTGCCCAGAAAAGATATACATCCATGAAATGGGGGTAGTAATGAAAGAATACCTGAAAGTGCAACTATGTGTTTTTGTCTTTGATTCTGTGATTCCACGCGTACTCCAACATTTTACAAGAGAAATTAAAATATCAGTATTTTGTTTCAGCACTAAGATATACCGTTTTTGAAACATGAAAAGCAGCATAATTCAGGATAAATTGTTTTGGTTCCATATACAGCAGTTGTAATCATAGTATACTATAACAATAATGTGGCTTCGTTGCAATTTACCAGACATAATTTTATTGGACATTGGGTCTATATACACAAATACGCAATAATATTAGTGGAGTCCATGCTGCTCCTGATATCACTGTGGTTGGTATACTCGTACTGTTGTGAAAATGATGTAAAGACCACTCTTAAAATTTCCGTCACAAAAAAAACAATCTCCTTCTTCTTATCGTATCGATGATGTTCGTTATACTATAGTGGTGCGGAACTCAGCCACGCCGATCGCGTCACTATCAGCCGCCATTAAATCATCAAGCGTGCAAGTATTAGGGAACGCAGGGCACGATATAAAGTAGGCCGTCGTCGTTTAAATTGCACCGCACAAGCAGTCCAGGTTAGAACCATTCGAAAATTCCCACCTGACCAAATTGTCTTTGCTCCGACCAACCTGAGTTCCAAGCCGTCCTGATCGGCCTTGGCAATTCGTGTCCAGGAAGAAGACTCTCAGAAGGAGGGACAAACGTTGATAGTACTCTTTCGCGCCAAAGGTTGCTCCTCGCCCAAACCGGCTCAATGCCAAAAAAATCAATGTGTATCACATTAACACAAAACCTAATAATAGTTATGTGACCTTATATACTCAACGATACTTTAATAAGTCACGAGCCGATCTGGACAATGGGAAAAGTTCTCATTGGCTAGACCAGTCTGACCACCAATCTGACCAAAGGGAAACACAAATTTATGCTGATAACTCTGTGTCTCGCCAGAGGTGCAGTGTCCTTTTGCTATTCTATCGATTTCTAAGAACTATTAGACACAAATCTTAGCTTTTAGCATTAGCATTTCTAAAATCCCAAATTGGAACAACGTTAAGAATTCATGTTAATTAAAAATTAATTAATAATAACCCTTTTATACAATGTCAATAACATGATTTCTCTAACAAAATACACATAACATATGGTTAGTTACTTTCAAAGGTTGCCTGAAGGAGCTTTCTACTTGCCAAAGGGTTAATATTCATACCGACATAATACGTTTGTTAATATTGTTTCTTTTCTGTTCTTGTTCTGTTTATTGTTATTGCTAATTTATGTACTGTTCCTTAAAGTACAATAAAAAACATGTTTCTTGTATTACTTAACCACGCACGACTTACGTATTGTCTCTATGGGAATAAAGCCTACGTGACCAACGCAGCTCCATGAAACTGTAGCGCGATATACTGCCTTTGTTTTGAGTTCATATTATGTTCCAATTTCGAGAACCTCTAATTAAGCATATTAATGTTAATTACAGAAACTATCAGGTATGAAAGAATTTATAAGTATGCACAACTTTCAAACTACTTTGAAAAAAGAAACCATTTTCTCCATACACTTTTAGCAAATACGAATTATTTGTATGAAACAGTTTATTTCCTAATATTCACGTTAATACGAGGTCAATAATTAATAGCGATTAATAATATGTATGTATATATACGAATATTGCAATGAAAATTTCTAATAATAATTAACTTTGTTATGATATAGATTTTAAGGCTTTCGTGGTTATTCACTAAATGGTTATCACTAATTACGAGTTTCTTACCATGGTATGAGTTTTTTTTATTATCCTCATATTTTGCGACGATTACACGCTCCACGGTTACGGTTGACTCAGTCAAATAAAAAGGACTCATACTGTGGTAACAAACGACTAATTGTGATAATGATTTACCTTACTATACATATACATATCGTGTCATACGAAGACTTACAATTTTTTGCGTCTTGTATAGTATTCGTCTAAAGCATAATTTAAAATTTTCTAAGCAATAGAATGAAAATCTTATAAAAAAATATATATTGCATCATAACACTAATAAGCACCGCAGAAGGTACATGGTTCATGTTAAAAACGGTATGAGTGTTAAAAAGGATATCGAGAGAATTACAAGAAATGAATTTGAAAATGAAACCTAGGTGAGTATTTACTTCAAAGATCTTATACTGATAGAAGAATACGTAACTTGATAATTAGTCGTGTGGCTGTTGATCAGGATGCAATGATGTATTTCGGAGTAAACACAGAACTAGTTTTTAGTCACACCTTCATATTTTAATCATATGCTCTCATAAATATGTACATATTAGCGTAGATACATATTGCTATTTAAATTCATCTGTAACCAAGTTGGGCTTAATTATAGAGCGAACGTTATGTTTTGAAGTTAATTAACTCAGAACATGATCAATAAAGATACATTGTAACTGATGAACGTATGATAACGGCACTTTGTATTAGACAGTACAAAGTCATTTTAAGATACGATAGTATTTTATGTAGTACATACTTCTAGATTGATTTATTACTGGCTGGTTTGAGGCTTCAGCGCAGCATGCGGAGCGAGCACATTTTTTTTGGCGTCTATTCAAATATCACTACTTCCGAACTGATTTATTCGGGCGTTCGTCAACCGATTTCACTTAAGAATGTACAAACAGAACCAAAATAGACCAACTTTTAGTGCTGTCTGATTTTCCTTAATAATATTTTCCTTTGAAATATGTGTAAAGTGGACGACCTCACACGTTGTTATAACATTAAACATAAAAGACAGTAATTAAGATTTATAAGGGTATATAAGGTAAACATATCACATTCCTCGTAGAATCAATTACAAATACAAATGGAGCGTCTACCCTTTGTAACTCCATGGCAAAAATAAGCAAAAACACGCGGAAGTGAATTCCTTGCTCAGTTTTTGTTGATGTTGTAACTTAATTAACCCTCGCCAAATACACACGATACGACAACGAAACGACACAATAATTAGGTATGATATTTGGAATATAATTAAAATAAATAATCAAGTACAAACTTAAAATCGCAATGAACGTCGTCGTGCAAAACAATATTCATATTTTTAGTTTATGAGTTGAACGAAACAAAAAGTGTCGTTGTTATATTTTGTAAAGGCTGATATGATCTTTGTTTATTACAATGGCAAATGCCAAGTGCGCCTCACACTTTTAACCTGAAATATAGGACAGAAACTACGTGCATCGCCACATGCGTTGGAATGACGTCTCACGTTCCACTTACAAATTACCGCTAAAAGGCTAAAGTGATGAAACGATTAAAAAGCCAAAAGGACCGACACTTCCGTTCCGTTTACTTATTCGCACCCTATCAAGTGACGTCTTAGATCCGTAGAGTTTAGTTTATTAATAGTTAAAATGTCCCATTCGTTTGTTTCGTTTCTTATATAAATACATAGTGCATCCTTAAGGGATATATGCTAAAATAATTTACAAAAATGTACAGCCCTTGGCTAGTAATGTTAATGACCTCGCTAGCCCGACGGTTGGCACTGTGAGCCCTGGTGTCCCATATTAGATTAACTGCAGGCTCAATTTGGTTTATGAACTTCTCTGAATTGGTTGTGGTGTGGTTGTGCTGGGTAGTGTTCCAGAGTGAATTACAGTACATTCATCGACGTGCTTGTCTGGTACATTATTTGAAAAATATTCAATTTCATATCATAATGTTTAAACTTATCATAAATAATAATAATATTAAAGTTATCATAGTGTTACAACTTTATAATAGACGAGGTACCAGAAGCAATAAAACATGAACAGGAATAAAAAAACTTCATGATAAAATTGTATTTCAAATGCCTATATCGATTAAGGAAATCATTGATAGATTCATGACGCACATATCTCTCTAAATCTAGACAGTCTGTTTCTGAGTCGTGGTCGAGGCAAGGACCCCGCTACCTTCCGGTCACGAGACTGAGCTTATTTCCGATACACCAAAGGCGATCTATTATATATCAATTCGAAATTTATGGTATCTAAACACCTCGATCTAAGAGTGCCGTTGTAAATTTTGCTGTTGTTAACTCAAACCAAAAGCTCTCTGTTATGTTAGGTTTCTTTAGTCCGCGTTCGTTACAGGATAAATTAATGTTTAATGTTTAAAAATGTAACTTTCAAAATTATAACACCACGTGTTGACTAATTGCAAATTCTTTGATACCATAACATGCGATGCATGCGATCCAAATGTATTTATTTATTTATTTATTCAGGATATTCCACATAGAAAACACTACACATAAAATAAATATTGAACATAGTAGCTTAAAACTAAATTTTTACACTTAAGGAACTTCACAACGTGCAATGATAACTATATACAATGACATATTAACGACCCCACCGAATAAAAGTGTAAAGGAAAAACTGCCCCTTTACTGGAGCGATTAAAAACTTAACAAATAATATAGCGATTCGACTCGTATAGCGATTGGATGTACTTCAATAAAATTAAAGACAAAAAAACAATATATGTTATGTATGATGATGAATACAAAGATCGAACAAACAGAAAAATTTCGTCGAGCCGGTGGGGACTTGTTCGTGCTGCACCGTAGCATTGCTCTAACCGTCTGAGCTTAGGTCCAGTTACCAAGTCGTCGAAATTCTCCTATGTGTTTTAGTTATAGATCTTTGTACAGACTTTTCGGCATTCGTCGCCTCTAGTGAATGATTATGAAATTACTTGGAAAATTAATCTGGAAAAAAATTTTCAGGTTTTTGAGGTTTTCGAGCAGGAAAATCCAAAATGCAGTAAAACCCGTTTGCAATAAAATATTTTACACGTTTATTCGGTGGGGCCGTCGATATCTAGAAATTAGTGTAATATAATTTTGTTCAACATTATGTAAAAATACAACTAATCAATCTACATGTAAAAAAATCAGTTTATAAAAATAAAAATTAGTTATTCGAAATTCAAAAACTTAAAAAGTTTAAAATTTTTTGAAATTGCAACCAAAAAATGTTGACTTAAAAATTAATTAACTGTAATTTATTATATATTGAATAAATGTATGAAACAATTGATTTTTTGCAGCTTCCATGTGGGTCTCATACTAGAAGGAGCTTGTCTTCATTTACTGAACATGACCTTTTTGTAGGGTAAAGCCGGGATAGAAACCGCATAGGTATAGGTGTCTCGTTTTCATAAAATCTAACTTCCCCAAATCGCAACAAAGAATAATTAGTTTAAATAAGGAGTATAGACACCACTCATTAAAGTTCCTGCAGGGCTTCGTGAGAAATAGACGCGTTTGGATTGTGCATGCGTTTATCTCGGTGACGAACACGACAAACGATTCAAAATTTCACACGCAAGTATTTATTGTCGCATAACTTTGTAAGTTATAATAAATTCCGTTTAATTTTTATTACAACTATACACTGGCTAAGTATACACTCATTAACTTAACCTAGTTAATGACCTAGGTTAACCTAGGTGTCAATAATCGCTTTTTTGTATATATAGCTTAGTTAAATAATAAAAGGGCGTCTATCCATATCGAATAGGATAGACGCCTCGATTTTACGATATTGGTGCCAGGGGCACACGACAAGACAAGAAAGTTAGGAAAAGAAAATAAGAATATAATACATTATAGTAGTGAAAAAGACAAATAAATGATAATAGTTTGAAAATAAGTAAAAGTACCAAAAAGACAAATTATTCACAATTCCAACAGCGAACATTTTTGTATAGAATGTTTTGATACCTACAAAAATACGATGTACATTAAATACGTATTTATTTATTATTAAAGGTATAAATATGTATATTAAAGATAACAATATATTAAAGATTACAAATAAAACATTTTATTGTGAATTTTACTATTTTATTCTAAAGGGCATCTATCCTTCTTTTTTTTATAGTGTGGCGTCTATCCATATAGGTAGGCATCTTTCGGTTTGCAAAAAGTCAATTACTTCAAAATCAGTAAATGTTAGATCAATAAAATCAAGTCTTAATGTATTGTAAAAGATTATACTAGTCATATCCATAGGAATTATTCATGGTAAACTAATATTTTTTAAATTAGGAGACTCTTTCAAAAAGTGGGGCATCTAACCCGGTTTTACCCTACTTTGTGTACCTTTATTTCTGCCGCCAAGCAGTAATGTAGTAGCAGTAGATCTCCTTGTAAAAGAGTTCGTCCAGGGAAGTACTGCCACCTTACCTACCAGTAATTAAAAAGTTACCAAGCAGGAATGTGAACATTACTGCGTTCCGGTTTCGAAGGGTAAGGGTGCTGGTGAAATTACAGGCACATGGGACTTGTCAACTTATGTCTCAGTGTGTCGGGCCCAGTGGCAGTGCCCCTCAGATCTTTGTGATTTAAAGTTCTGAGAATCGTATTCCAGAACTGTACTCAATGCTCAAGTCAGGATTTGAGCAGACTTGAGTATGATTTCAAGCACTGGAAATACGACTCTAATGGCAAGGACTTGAGTATGATTTTCATTGCCGACTGCAATACTCAAGTCCTGACTTGAGCATTGAGTAGAGTTCTGGAATACGAATTTGAGTGACGCAGAAACAATTAAAGACAGGCGTGACTCTTACCACCAGGCACACGACTTGTTCGTCTCGTCACTTAGTATAATAAAAAAATTAAAAAGCTGGAATGGTGGTTTAGGCGTGATACTACATTATAATAATAATGTGCCAAAAAACCAAAACAATTGTCTAGTCTCACTAGGGAATTCCCTGTACTATGAGTGCCAGAGCAACGAAATTCGCTCTTCGAAACTCGTCGAGTAACGAAATTCAATAGGCATGGAGTATATAACCATAAACAGAGGCGAAATGTCATTTAATTTGTTTGAAAACTATTCTGCCATATCATCACAGTGACAACTGCGCTCCGATTGGCCAGCCCGTATTCGAAACAATTGACGTGTGTCGTAAATTATTTCACTTCAAAACGACCAGTTTAACTTGAGCTGTGCTATAATGGACGAAAATTGAAAAATTACATAATTTAATGTTTAATTACCGATGAAATGTGATTACGTTTGTTTTGTAATTAGATGTTTTGCTGTTTTTCCCACACCACAGAATGGAACAACCCCCCATGGTTACAGATATTATTTTTATTACAATAAATATAAAATATTTTTGGAATATACGAAGACGTACGCACAGGTCAGTAGTTGGCACTGTACTATTTCAGCTTTCTAATTTATGATATCAGCGCAAACGAGAGTTGATATTTAAAGTGATATCAGTACTATTTGACTGATGAGTTGCCAGGGATGGATGGCCCTTATTTCGTCACTACTTCTGCTTATATACTCGATGACTCTAGGCCACATCCCAGAACATCCAAACCAGAACCAATTTAGAAAATTTCCTTACGGGAATCGAACCCGGGACCTCTGCATCGAGCGCCCTTAATGACGGTTTACCGTCAGGCCACCGAGGTCGTCAATGATACCTCTTCATGTGGACCTCGTTGGATTTTTATAGAATCGTTCTTTTTTAAATAATTTTATGACACAATAGTTATCACACGTCAAAAGTGCTTGTTTTAAATATAAAACAATTATCGATTAATTTCTTTCGTAGGATCTTTAAGACGCAGTCCTGAAAAGTTGTCATTGTGCAATTAGTGGCCTTATTATGCCAAGCATACGACTTAGGACCGTACCGTCCTATCGACAGGGGATAGTGCAATTACGCGTAACTAGCATTGGATTATGAGTTTCCATTTCGGTAATTTAGTGACCACTTCAAATCCGCGTAAATATCGTGGTAACCAAATTAGTGTAACTTACGGGAATCTATTGTTATCAGTCCGCATACAACATCAATTTATGTTTACTGTGCAAAAATGAAAGTCGTAGCTATTGAAATACCAAAGTGATAACGTTAAATCACTTTCCTGTAGTAATTTGGTTTAGTGCAGATACGCGCTTTTTACCAATAATACTCGTACATACGCGGATTTGTACTATCCGCGTCGCTATATCGTCAATGACATAAAATCAAGTACTAAGTATTATGTCAAATGCAAATAGAGATGTATCACTGCCCGTTCAATTGACAGGACTGAAACATAATAAATAATACCCATATTAACAATAGCCCCGTATTAAATAAAAGTTTTCTATAGTCTGTCTATTTTGAAGACGGAGTAAAATGACATTTGCAGGGTTGCCTGTTTTCGTGAATTTTAAATAATCATGTAGTAGTTGTTGACAGTTTTACTGATAGATAATGAAAGAAAGAAATTTTGCTAAAAATGTCTGAATTGTGAATGTTGTCGTAAGTATGTACGAACGTACAAACATTGACAAATCAAGTAACCTGTGTCCAGATGGACGTATATTTATCGGCTGCAGTCACTAACTGCTTGTAAGCGGGAAACACTTTTGCGCAATGAACTTTCATTTAACTTCATCTTCAAAAAAGACAGATTATAAATGAAGTTGGTTAGAATAAATCACGGGCCGCGTCTGACACAAGCGCACCAGAGGCGGCCCGTGATTTATTCTATTCTAAACAACTTCATTTATAGTTTGGCATTAATAACTTTTTTGTAAATAAGCTATACCCAGTAGTTTCGCTAAAGAATGTAAGTTTGCTTTCCGTATTACTTTCGAGTATTAATACCCGTATGTATAATTCTACCTGATCAATTGCCTATAAACCAATGAGTCATATAAATGAAGCACGCATGAAGACGCTCACCAATGTCTAGGCTAAAACAATTATTTTTAACCTTATCTAAGACAATCGCGATTTTTAAAAAGGCAAATGAGATAAATTGCTGCAATTTAACAATAAAGTTGAGCATGGCGTCGCCTTGACCCAAGCCATCATAGCTTGAGTGCGGGGTAGGGCTCATTGAATTAGCGTATCCTTCTGTTTCCTTCAGTACGGGTAAAAATGGCTCTGAAAAAAGAGTGCCATTAATAGCGACGAGTGATCTGCGATCTAATAGAATATTGTAAATAGATTTCATATTCAAGTTCGAGCACCTTTTACCTTCTCTCGTAACTATTAATAATACTATCACAATGATACTGTAGACTGGCTCATTTAATTTTTTTGTTTGTTTATTGTTTGTAAAATAGAACAAATATTAAGTTCTATCGCCATTGACGTATGTTTTCTGCCACCTTACTTGTTTCTTCTGCCAAACAGTAATGAGAGTACTCCGTTCCGGCTTTGAAGGGTAAGGGCGCTGGTGATTACAGGCACATGGAGCTAATCAATTGCTATGGCCAGGGTTGTGATACCATGATACCATTTTATCGGCACTAGACACGTGTTTACAGACGGCAGCACATCAAGCTACACATTGATGGAACTTGTTTCGTTGCACTGCAGGCAATATCCTTTTTTTTTTTTTTTTTTTTTTTTTTTTTTAATAATATCTGTATCTGTAATATCCTGTTAAGTATACATAAAAAAGTGGCAGCAGTACTCCATACACGACTGAACTAGTGTTTGCTACAGCTGAAGTAACTGTCCCGATTTGAGGTAACGCCAAAGTGACGAACTTGGAGATAATGCCAAGCTTCCAGGCAGCATTTTTGACCATGGTTTCCATGTACCTGCCGAAGTTCAAATTGGACGCCAAGTCCATTCCAAGTAGGTTGGACCTTACTACCCCTATTTCAATGAATATCAAACTACCAAATACCAAATAGGTAGGCCGCTCGATTCGTAGCACACTTTTCTACAAAACGTAGAAAAATAGTACGGAGGTTACATTTTCTAAAGTATGCAGGTCTAGATTCACATTAGAAAACGTTAAAAAAGCAGTCGTTTCAGATCTCGAAGGAACCTTAAAAGATGATTCACATTAGACCGTGCCGTTCGCGAGCCGTGTCCGAGTCATCCGAGCCTCAGACGTGCTGCATATTCATATTCGCATTAGACCGTGCCGGGTGCAAGCCGTGTCCGAGGTATCCGAGATTCGTACGTGCCGCACGATTTTAAATTACACTGAGTCAGTCAGTAGGACGCGGTTTACGCTCGAATACGAACGTGGCGTTATGTCATATTATAAAACACTGGGTAATTTATTACGCAATCGATTAATTTTTCATCATCCATTTTTAAAAAATAGAACGTTGTCACTCTCTTTAAAGTCGCACACTCGGACGGGGCGCGTACGACGCATTAGAGAGCGTTCACATTACAACGAGGCGAGGCGGGACGGACCGCATCTGTCTGTGTCTCGGACGAGCTCGGACGCAGTTAGGGCATCGCTCGTCCGTGTCACGAACGCGGCACGTTGTAATGTGAGCCCCTTCATATAAAATGTACGCTGCATGTTCAATCCAAGCCTCGTACGTGCCTCGGCTCGCGTCTGATGTGAATAATCCTTTCGGCCCCTGGTACTGAAACAGTGTACTCATTAGCTACTCTCTAATTACATAATACCAAAAAGTACCGACTGACTACCTCTCTCAGGTATTTTGTTTGAAAGCTTCTTTTTTAATTTCTAAATTCTAACTATAGCCACCAATAAATAGATAGTTTTTATAGTATTTTTACTGACAAATGTTCAGAATTACGTGTATAGATTTACAACAAATAAGGAAGTGTCTTTAATATCAAAGAACGTGAGATCGAAGATCTTTAAAACCTTTGTCTGCGAATATGTGAACTCTCTCCATCTATTGATAAAGAACAGAACAATGTTGGTTTGTGGTAGAAATAGGTGGAATAGAGGTCCCTACCCAGTCGGGTTTTGCATTGACAGACAATGCTCCCACCAGTAAAATATAACATGGTTGTAGTGCAACGAAATAATAATGCAATTTTCATGTAAAGTCAGCCTTACCACGTCTACTGACAAGTTAAATGTGGCCTTAACCTTATATAACAAGTTGTTTGTTTCTGGTGTCACGTACACACAGTACACACGGTCAATACCGCCGGAACCAAGTTACTTTTGTGTTAAGTAACATATGTTACAAGTTACAAATCCGTTTCTTGTCTATTACAATTAACTGTAGGTAGTGGAAACTACGTAGCTATGTAGGATATACGATGAAAATTAGAAAGAGTGCGTTTTGTGTTATTTGATGCAAAGTAAATTGACTTAAAATGTAAAGGAATGTACTTTGTTGTTGGAGTATTGTAAGTTACCCACGTCCCACTGTTAATCTCCACAACAAAGAGGGAATTGTCATATGCACTATGGAAGCCTAAAACGTCTTCATGCTAGCGTCAATAATTTTTCGATAATTTTTAACAATCACGGTGGCACAGCGGTTCGCACTGTGGATACTGGATGAGGAGTTACCGGGTTCGATTTCCAATCAATCAATTTGGGTACTCATAGTACAGGGAATTCCCCTGAGACCAGGCAATTGGTGTAGTTATTTGGCATATATTATTATTATTATCTATCAATTTTAGACTCTCACCTCTCTCAGGGCCTAAAACATTAATTTTGAATTTATAATGTCCACTGTGTGAAGACGGAATACTTTCACATGAGACTATTCAAAAATACAAGAGGAAAAAAAAGACCTTCATGTGAAATATACCATCTACAAAGTGGTCCTCAAGTTTAAATACTTGGGATGTTCTGTAACAGACACCAATCAAAGAGAAGACGAAATTAACATACGGATTCAGACCGCCGTCAGGTGCACGGCTGCTCATCACAAGGTTCTGATGTCCAAGCTCATACGCAGAAAAACGAAGGTCCACAAAAACTGTAATTAGACCGATCTTGATATATGATTGCGAAGCTTGGGCACTGACTTTGAACGAGGAAAATAAGTTGTTAGTGGCGGAAAGAAAAATCTTACGGAAGTTTCTGGGATCGACTCAAAGGGAGGATGGTAGCTGGAGGGCAAGGAACATCAGTTGAACATCTAATGTCCGGACCCAATATTATGGGAGAAACAAAAGCTGCGAGACTCCGCTAGCTCGGTCACGTGGAGAGAATGGGAGAAGATCGTGTCGCGAAGAGGGCTTATTTGGGACAACCGAAAGGACGCCGACCGGTCGGACGTCTTAGGTACCGCTGGAGCGATAAAGTCCTGAAAGATCTCAAGGAACTCGATGCTAGCTCCTGGATGGAGCAGGCTCAGGACCGGGAGGAGTGGCAGAATCTGGTGTTGGAGGCCAAGGCCCACTTTGGGTCAATCACACCGAAGTACGTAAGTAAGTAATGCCGGCCGGAATCAGGGACTCTGGTTCAAGAACCGGCGAACAATTCGTGCCAAACAGTACATTATTATCATTATTAGTATTATAATAACGAAATTTAATATTTTAACCGCAATGACGGGAAGTATGCAATCTAACCCCCAATGTTAAGTCTATAAAAGTTGAACCTTGATTGAAGTGAAATAAAAGCAATGTCAAGTGACATAAACGTATAAATACCATGTCAATGAAAATATAATATTCATTACTATAAGTACATTATATTAATGTATATTCATTTAATTACATATACATAATATTAAAATTATTTAAAGTAATTTATTGATTTATTCTAAGAATAAAGAAATGGAAAGTGTAAAAAACGTTTTAAGTGAGCTTTCAATGAGCCATCATGATTGCGTGTGTGAACAAATATTTCATCCCAATTTTAGTGCGCAGGACAAGCAAAAAAACTACTATAAAAATCTAAAATTACATCACTTGCCGACAGTTATTGACATATAATTTTATTTACATGGTTGACGTTGAAATTGTGCACCAGTGTTTGACGTGCCTCTAAAATAAAATATAAACGATATACATCAATAAATACACAAAATAACTTATTTGTAAAGTTACCTAACAATTACATAAACACTTACAGGTAATTAATCACTTAAACTACTCAGTCTCAACGATTTTTGGAAGAACACCAACGCGCTTTCAACACGGATCGCCTGCTCGCAAAAATTGTCGCCGTACGAAAAAATATTGAGTGAATCGAAGAAAGCTTCCAAGCTGAATTAATATTATGCCATTACTAGTAAATTTAACACGGTTTGGAGTTATATCATTATTTGTTTTCTTATTTTTTTTTTATTAAGATGTGTCATACATTGGGACAGTGTAAAAGATCGGTATATTCACCTTAATACACGTAGAATGAACTTTGTACATTTAAAAACGGGGTTATGGTTGACAGGAAGCGATTGAAAAGGTATTTCCCACATAACAAACAAATTAGGAAACCTCAAATTTCAAATGTGTTATTTTTCATTGCATCTTTGTATCTTATTAATCAAAGTCCTAACAAAATAAGGTCAAATTACTCATAAATACATCCAAAATCTATTCACAGAAGCAGGAAAATAATTAATTAATTACTCAGGAAACTTATCTACTGTCAACTTGAGTACAGCTTCCTTTTATTAAGCCAGTTAGAATTATTTTACTGTCATTTTCTTCTCGGTGACCTCAGATGCGCCAGTTCTTCTAGCGTAATTACCGTTAAATAAGCGTTGTGTAAATGTTACATGGATTACATAAGAATAGTTTCGAACCAGACCTTGACTTTCACCCGCTGACCACCGCCGAACAGACATGGTTTCGGACGATACGCCCATGACTTTGTCGAGGCTATTTGGATTATAATAATATAATATAATAATAATAATAACGCACACTCAACATAGCCCCGCACTAGGGAAACCCCGTATCGCGGGTGCCATGGACACACATATAGACAACCACAAATTACACCCAAACTCACGAGAGAAATAAATGTAGGCCATACACATATTTCTACCGGCCCGGGAATCGAACCTGGGACCTCTGCGTCGCAGTACGGCATGGTAACCGTTCGGCCACCGAGGCAGTTAATAAATTATATAAGTTATAAATATATTAGATTGAAAATATTTTGATTGAAAATAACTACTATGTCTTGATTACCATAGTTGAAACTGATTAAAAACAGGAATGTTTCGATTTTTAATCACAACTACAAATAAATATTGTTTAAATGACTCTCTTGCTATATTGACGAATGACGAAAGATTTTTTTAAACTAGAAAGTTTCATCTTCCCCATATAACAAATAAAATTAGAGTTATGACTTTTTTCCATAAAAAGAACTTTAAATCGCTCTCTGTAATATTTTCTAAATGTACGTTAGACGTTTAAGTCGATTACTTTTACGAATATGTGACACATTACGGATGTTTTTTTAAAGCATTATAGGTCAATATCTTTTCAACCTCAATTTAACTACACACATCAAAAGTGTCTAGGGATCAAGTACGTTTAAGAGTATTGCTGCAATTAGGGTTAATTATATTAACTTTTTTGTATCGCTATTGATACTTTTTAGTGAGTTTTAACATTTAAATAAGGAATATTGTTTAAAATTCGATAATAAGAAGAAAATCGATTGTCAATGTGGTTTTGTATAAAAATGAGTTATAGCGTTTTGACAAAATCATTACAATATCTGCATCGGAACCGAAACAATTTACATTATTGTGGAGAGACGACATCATTTAACCCGAGAAGTGATGATGCGAGTCGTCGGAATGTTGGAAGCTGGTTCCAGGCAACGTGCTGTGGCTTTCACGCTTAACACTACACAGAGCGTCATAAGTCGCCTCTGGACGCGCTATCGCATGACGGGCAGCGTGGCCAAGCGACATGGAGGAAGATCTCGCATCACGACTCGCAGACAGGACCGGTATATCCAAAATACTGCTCGACGGAATCGTACCATGACCGTCATGATGTTGGTTACGAGGCTCCACAGCTCCTCAGGCTTGCTAATAAGCGATCAAACAATCCGAAATCGTTTACGTGAAGTGGGTCTGCGATCCCAAAGGCCGCTCAGAGTTCCATCTATTGCACTCTGCAATCGCAGGACCCGTTTACGATGGGCTCGCGAACACAGAAACTGGGAGGAAGAAGACTGGCGCCATGTGTGCTTTTCGGATGAATTCGCTTCGGTATGAGACCGGATACAAGACGTACTCGAGTTTTGAAGAACATCTGGACGTCATGAACGTTTGAGATATTGTCAGGAAGTTCATCCATATGGTGGGGGAACAATAATGATATGGGCCGGTATTTGGATCGGCGGAAGAACCGATCTCATTTGGATCAGGGGTAACCTCAATGCTCAAGTTTACGCAGAGAGGATTGTTTCAGATGTTATCATCCCTTTGCGAGGCCAGTTGGGTGATTCATTTCAACTAATGCATGACAACGCACGTCCACACACGGCTAGAGTCGTAACATGCATTCTTGCCGAAGCTCGTATCAACGTTCTGCCGTGGCCTGTTCAATCGCCAGACCTCAATCCAGTTGAGCACGCATGGGATATGCTTCAAAGAAGAGCTGTGCCGAGTATGCATACCGTACATACTCTACAATAATATTTTGACTTGTTACAAAACACATGGGCGGCCATTCCTCAAAGTGATTTTGATGAACTCATCTTAAGCATGCCAAATCGCTGTAATTATGTGATTCGTGTTAATGGTGGAAATACAGATTATTAATTTTCTTATCTTTACAATAAAAATGAGCAAAATCATCATTTTCGCCATTTTTTTGTCATTTAATTGACGCCGTTAATTTGAGTTTTTTCCCACAATTTGCAAAAACATCAATTTTAGTTTATTTTAATTAAATATAGGGGTAAGCGGTTAAATAAAACATAAGCATTAAAGTAAGAAGTCGTCCTGGAAGACTGGATTTGGTAAATATTGCTTAAATAATTTTTATTTCAAAAATATTCACTTGATCCCTAGACACTTATTATAAAGAAATTGTATTTAGTCCTGTAAAGGGCCCGAAACGTCGGTTTGTTTGAAAAAACAAATATACGCGATTTAAATCCGGAAAAATAGTTTCATTTCCTATGTGTAACAATCGCGAAAATTGTATTTGATTAGGTAATGAAGATCAGGTGACCTTACTGTAGTTATTTTAAAGTGGATCAAAATAGATATATAATTGTATGCATTTGTGTCTGCTAGTTCTGCAGTGGACATCACATTAGAAGATACAGTATTGTGCGCTAGTAGAACTTGCGGCTCATCAAATAAAATAGATAATTTTAATTTTGGCACTATTTACTTGTATATTAATGTAGAGTGTACTTTTAGTTTTTTTTTTTCTAAATAACTAATTCGTGATCAACGCTCCAGCAAGCAAATTCTAACTTAGTCGTTCGTGTAAGCAATCAAATCGTCGAACAATTACAAATTATGATTGATAGCGACCTCTTGTACCACACATTATTTTTTATAAGTGAGGGAGTGTGTAACGGAGTTAATAAATAAAGGCAATAAAAGAGGAGAAAGGACACCCCCTGTGGGACCCTAGCAGAAATACCGCACCACGTAGAAAATGAATCCTTATTACGTATGCGCTGCCGACGTCCACAAAGATAGCTTCGAAACCAATCAATAACTGCTGGAGATATGTTAAGTAAACGTAAACATAAGACTTCCAATAAGTCAACATCACCATCATCATCATAATAAGGTATTCCATTAATTGAATGATTGTTTCAGAATTTTAACCAAACCGGTTCGTTTACTTTTCATAAGAAATGTATTGACTGTAGCTTCTACCTTAAGTAATAAAATTAGTTTTCTAACATTTTGTCAATATCGATATAATTGTGACTTTTTAAAAAAAAGGAAAAAGTAGTGATACAGGCTGTAAGTATTTTAAATTTTTATAATTAAATGTTTACTAATTATAATTTAGAAGAATAAAATATTAAAATATTTATTGAATTACTCAAGAAAGTTACGTTTATTTCATTCACCAAATGTTTGTGGCAGATGGTTCACTTTGAGAATCTAACATTCTTAGACATTCCTTACACTTATTCAGAGGTTAAAAACATAAAAAAATAAAATATTATACAGTCATAGCTAAATAATATTTTATTATTAATGTGACTCGAACCATGCTTGCCTCAACTTGCAAAGCAATCCATAGACCGCTAGGCACCGAAGTCTTTACTACAGCTGGTTGAAATTTGTATTCTGTATTTAAATAAGAACTATACGTTAAAGACCAAATTGGTTTAAAAACTTTCTACAATGTCATTCACTAATGAGACGGCCAGGTAGTCATACCAACATAATTTTTACGGCTCACGGGTTAAAGAAAGGTTGTTCAACAATTTTCTCCACATTTTTGTGCTCAAAACCAAAAGGTCGACAAAGTCGGCTTGGGGGGGTCAGGTATCTTGTGTATGACTGTACTATGACCAGTGCGAAATCCGGGCCGGAAAGGATTGAAAAGGTTGTTCTTGTATAGGAAATTCGTTAACTGGTGGTGAACAAGCTTTTCAAGGACTGTGGAAAGGAAAAGAAGTATTGAAATAGGACGGTAATCTGACGGGGTACTTGGTTTGGATTTTTTTTGGGAGTGGAATGATTTAAGCGTCCTTCCACGATGAAGAAAAAACACTGGTGGAGACAAGATGTATTAAGGATTTTGGTAATGACGGGAGTGAGAAGATCTAGGAGATGAATGATCATATTACGACTAACGCAATCACTTCCTACAGCATTGGAGGCGATAGCTAAAATGTTTTTCTTAACATCACAGTCAGTAAATTGATTAATAATAAAGGAGGAGTAGTCAGGAATTGGCAATGAAGAAAGATATTGTAAAGTGTTGTCTTTGATTGAACAATACAAGACAGACGTAGATAAAAATGATGATTAAGTTTATCGAGATTTAAGTCTTGAGAAGAATATTAATTTATTTAAACTGTTCTCTCAAAGACACTGTGAGACCCAGATTGTAAATTGCCCTAACCGCAGACAAAGATTCTATTAATATCGGCGACATTACCCCAACAGCAGCTGACAGCAACTGAAGTAGACCAATCTAGCTGTTTTGACGTCTGAAAGTTGGGGTATTTTGTTAATCGTTTTGATAACTTATTTATTTGTGGATCCCATTGCAATTTAGCATCTAAAGTTACACCTAAAAATACAACTATATCTCTAAGGTTCAAATTTTCGTTTCTAACTATAATGTTTGTGTCCGTCTCAATAACATTGGGTAATGTAAATTTCACACAATTAGTTTTTTTCGCATTAAGGAGCAGGTTCTTAACTGCAAACCAATTTACTTAGATATAGCATTGTTCACATCGTCATATGAACATTGACGCCTATTAACTTCAAATAATAAGGAAATATCATCAGCAAACAATACTATCTCATATTCAATACCCTCCACGAGACTAGGTAAGTAATTAAATAAAACAAAACAAAAATGGACCTAGAATTGAACCTTGAGAGACGCCTATGCAAATTGCAGACCCTGATGATCTCGTACCGTTGACATCGGCCCTCTGTACCCTGCCACTCAAATATGATTTAAGAAGGTTGAGGTCACCGCCCGCCACACCATAATGACGAAATTTCCTGACCATAGTATCATGGTGCACACAATCAAAAGCCTTGGAACGGTCGCGTTCATCATGTGAGATTTCCCATGCATCAAATATATGTTTTATTAACTCAACACCTGCATCGGTTGTATAGCAGCCCCGCGTGTAAGTTGTTTAGGAGACATTAAATTATTAGTGTGAAAATGAGCACACATCCGATTTAGAATATTTTTTCAAATATTTTACTGAGAGTTGATAGTATTGAAATAGGTCTGAAACTGGCGGGGTCTCAATTACTACCATATTTGAAAAGTGAAATAATTTTGCTTTGCTTCATGAGGTTAGGAAACACACCGTCATCAGTACATTTGTTAAAAACACAATCAAAATAAGGTGCAGTACACTCAACTACACAATTCATTACTTTGACCGAAAGACCATCACGATTAGCAGTATTTTAATTTGTTTTGAATTAAAGACTTTAACAATGACTTTTGGAATACGTAACGAAACTTTTAATTAGTAACATTAATTCCAAAATTTTCTTTTAGTAAGGCTTCGGCGACAGTAGGAGATGAATTTAACGACTTAGTAGTCGAAGTTGGAATGTCAGTAAACATTTTTCAAATACAATAGCAATTACTGCGTCAGTTTACAATTATGTCATCAAATCTTAGTTGAAAATCTAAGTTACGAGTTCTGACTTTTCCAGTTTCACTGTTTTTATAATATTCCAAGTATTTCCTTAATTACTACATCCGCGCTGTTTTTCATTTTATTATTAATAAACATTGCTTTAGCAGCAACACAAACACGCTTAATCATTTTTGAATACTTTCTAATACTTTGAGAATCGATTCGAAACTCGGTTACTAACAACATTAAAATGGGTGTATCGGGCTCACTACGAGAACTGAAGCCACCGCAGGTTAAAGTAGACGTCGGGTAAGTGTGGTAAACACTTCTCACAAAGCAACACCGAAGACGACTATTTCATATTCTTGAATTGTGAATTAAATACATCACAACAACAGTCAGTCAATATAAGTACCAACAAACTTGTTGTTGTTTAGTTTTATAGGAATACTTTTTACTGTTATTACGATGAATAAAAGTATATATAAGTAATAGTATATACATTTACGAGAACAATCTATCTTCGTTCGCACACAATACTCCTTTTAAAACTAATCGGACTGTGGAAGTGGATCATAAGAAATTATAATAATTATGAATAATTTGACTCCGGATCTTAATATGCCCCACCAGTGAGAAAGATGAAACTTCGATCTCCTATGAAATTTGCCTTCAAAGATTGGACTCAGCTCCATACAAGTTTCTGTAGCTAATGGATTGTGTTCATCATGAAGTGCACAGAATGAATTATACACCATGCCTTTTTCTTAAATAAAGTAAATAAAAATTCATTTAACAATTCTTACAACAATTGAAGTGGGAAAACAAGTATTGTGCAAAATTTTGTCTCCCAATTGCGTAAGTCGTAAAATTACACATGTTAAAGTAGTGCTGCCATCGTAAAAATCGAAAAACTCGCTAACTATTGCAAAAGACGCAAGCTGGACCCTTGCGCGGCACATGGACAACATTTTCACATCTTGGCGGCTTTATTAATGACTTTCATCACATTCCGAGTACTTGGAGCTTTACGTAGTTGAGCAACTGCCCAAGCTTGGTACACGGATTGTTTGTGCGACTACAGCGCTAAACCATAGGGTTTGGCTTGGTATCATACCCAAACAAAAGACCTCAACTACAGTATCAGCACAGGTCGACGAGTGCCATGAAGAAAATCAAGCATGACAGGGATATGAAGGAAAGAAATGGCGCATTTCGTCCCTATCTTTATAGTAGCAATAAAAGAAACACTGCCAACCTGTATAGCTACGCCCGTCTCATACAACTAGAGCCCTGGATCAGGTGAGGAGTATACAGATAGAGCTTTCACAAGACATTGGCCGGAAGTACCCAACGGAGCATCCACAACTAAAGAGTATCGGTCTGGATCCGTTGGTAGCAGAAGGTCCAAGCAATTAGCGGTATGAGATTCAACATCTGGAGTCTTAGCGGCGCTACTGGCAAGCTGGGAAAGGGATAGCGCGAACACAAGTTTTCGTGCCTCTCTCCCAACATAATCGGTCATCTGGTATGGGAACAACCATTCTTGACGATGAGCACTGAAGTCGAGAATGACAAGCTGTGCAGCTGGATACCTTTACTGACTCTCATCAGACGTCTCACTCAGAAGTTGAAACATCTTGGTCGTCGCCTGGTCTCCAGTGTGCCAACGGTAGCTACAGCACTACACCGTTTGTGTAACTCCCGTGTCAATCAGAAGCCCCAAAACAGAAAAACTCGGTGTTTCTAGGTTCTTGAAACGCTTGACACAAATGTTATCGCGAATATACACACAGACAGCGGCACGGGGTAAAAATCTGTGCTCCAAAGTATACCGGCGGTAGCTGCGGTACATCGCAATAGCGGGACATCTGATCTGCGTCTCGTTGAGGAACAACAGCTGCTTACAGCAGCTTGTCGGTTTCAAGATGATGGTAGACCGTATCAAGATTTGAGGTCAGACCTCGGATATTGATGAGGTGCACTTTTAGTGGAAGGACGTGCAACTGCTGTGTAAATTTTTCACCTTTTTTGTTTTTAATATTTTTTTTTGGAGAAGGGAATTGGCAGAAGGAAAAATATTGAACGAGGCGTTGCATCGTGTCCAACCAAACAGCAAGCTCGAAGATGGCTACATAGATTTCAATCTTTAACCATAACCATAATGTGAACAACATATTTTTTAACTCACAGAGTAACGGAAATATGGAGACTTAATAATACATAGCTTCATTAATATCATAAGGTAATATGTTTAGCAGGAAAGGCACGCGTGGGGAACGCGCGGCGGTCTCACAAGAATCTTATGCTATTATTATCATCTAATTTTACTGGAACATTGTCGTCTGTTACATGCACACGGAGACACTATGGACGTCCTAGCTTCAACATAAATAAATAAGTTTCCGGGTAAAGGTATTAAAGCCTTCTGTTCTATTTAGGATTCAAGTGTCACTTCTGAATATTTTTATATTACCAAAGTACACAATACAAAATTATTCTCCTTTTATAACAGTTTCTAATAAAATTAGTTTCAACTATGATTTACACTTAAATGCTATTCTCTGAGTGTAGTCCAATTGTTCATTTTTAAATCACAAATGCAGATGTAATTAATTACACAGCTACACCAATAATTCAAGTTGTCATCACGCGGGGACTGAAAAGTTTGGCCTCGTTCTCTTTGTCTCAAGTCAGGGCAAACGGATCAAGGCAAATATGTGCGCTGCGTAGGCGCACTGACAGCCAGACGCGCCGATTCTCAGACCATCCGTCACGCCGCAGCACCCGTAACCTCTCCATTGTTTTCAGCTGAATAAATCAAATGTGGTGTGTGCACGAATTGCCGCTATACAAGCTCGATTTAATTATAAACCTAATTTCAAAGAATTCAAGTAGCTAATTATTCAACTGTACTTATAATGCACAACAGTGAATACAATACAATTTTTCGTTAATGAAGAAAAGATAATCAGTAAATAAATGCCTCTATTAGCATAAAGTTGCGTAAAAAGTGTTTATTATCGGTAAAAGGGAAACTAACCTGACTAGGTTATTATTATAAAACATAATAAAACGAAGACAAGGCTTCTTGTTGCTATTACAAAAATTACCTAACACGAAGTAACCATATCGTATAATAACGCTACTGCGTCTTAAAAAATTGAACTTAATTAAATAAGAAAAGTTTTCTATGACTATCTTCTATAATCTAATAGGGAAAATTCGTACTCAAAATTCGTTAGCTATACTTTCTTAGAATCGCCTTCGTAGTTTTAGGTATATCATGGTTGTGAACCTCTTTATTATGGTTTCATAGCGGACGATTTAACGAATCTGTTTACTCGAGCAAGGTGATTTTGAGTAAAAAACATGTCATGCACGGTATCTGGTGCGCATTCAGGCTAAGGTCTCATTTCAAGCGGTCATGCGCGTGCACCGTCCTATCTCAAATTATAATTGATTGAACCCTTTTATATTATAGTTTAAACATTTTTGTTTCACGATTTAGGATTGTTCTCATGAAGTTTACAGTATATGAATATAATGAATATTTCCCGACTCGTTTTATTGTTTTCTTTTAACTATTCGCGGTACGGGTGTTAATTTTACAAATAAAATGGTTTCTTTGTAAATCATTCGTATACAGAAGTAAAGACGATTACGCGAACGAAGTCGCGGACAATGAATGGTTTAATATAATTTATCATCCTTCCAATAACGGCGCGTTGCAAAATAAAGAGGTTAATTGTGTACTGTAGAAATAAAACGATCGTAAGATGAACAATTACTTACAATTACCTCGGCAAAGCCGTGATCTTTGTAGGTAACTACAATTTATTTACTTAGCAATGGATTAAATATGGTATTACGATGTAATTTAATTATGTTACACAACTAATTGTAATAAGTTAATTTTTTGTTAAACTAGTAACAATTATTATCATAATAATGTCTGCACCGACATTTCTTATAGAATTCGTAATTTCACTTGATGTCGAACAGTTCGCGCATCTCGCAGAACTAACCTATGGGAGAAACTAGTTTTCGCGATCAGTAATCTACTATTGATCTGAGAAGGTCACATGGAGCCTTTTTTTTTTGTCAAAACCAAACCATTGTCACCGATATATCTTGAAGGATTAGCAAGTTAAAGTGGCAGTAGGCAGGGCACATAGCTCGTAGAACTGACAGCCGTTGTGGCAGAAAGGTAACCGATGGATGCACGTTGCGTCCGATCGGCTGGTCTGGAAATCTTTGGGGGAGGCCTATGTTCAGCAGTAGACTTCCGACAGATATGATGATTGTCAAAACCAACCCATCGAAATGTACGCTATTCTGCGCATATAACCAAAAAATGGTTTCTAATGTTTGAGTTTATAGTAAACCTAAAGCAACCAAATCATCACGGTTATCTTTTTTACTAACAAACAAATACCTTTGTTATGATGTAACGCTAATTCGGTAATGGATTACGTTAACCAGCAGCTATTACATGAAAAATAAAAAACAAAAACCTATATTACCATCGTTTTCAATAAGTATTTTAATACTCACATCATTACAACGTACGTGAATCGTCATAGGTCACGAAACGGATACGTATTTAATATTAAAAAAAAGTAAATCATTATAAGGCAAAAATGTTATGATATTGAATTTCAATGCATTTAAAATATAAAGCACAATTGCTGGCATCATGAATAATTGTTATATCCACACTAATATTATAAATGCGAAAGTAACTCTATCTATTACGTTTTCACGCCTAATCCTCTGATCCAATATTGATGAAATTTAGATATTGAGATAGATGGGACCTAGGAGAAAGACATAGGCTACTTTTTGTCACAAAAATAAGTCTTAAAGGGAGTGAAATAGGAGATGAAAGTTAATATGAAAAACTTAGAGTAGGCTACTCTAAGTAATTATTCTACTCAAACGAAGTCACGGGCACCAGCTAGTAGTATATATGTTGGTATATGTATAAGGTATCTATGTGTCTCTTACAGCCTAAACGTTTCAACCGATCTAGAATAATATGGTGACGATAAATTTGTATTTACCCAGAGTGTTATAGGATACTAGAGGGCGGTAAAAACCCAATGTGGCGAATGTATAATATACAAACGATTCCTCGTAGCGAACAAGCGTCATAATAATCATATATTCCCTCGCTACTCCCCAAGCGTACAAATTAATCGTCAACGACATAAACATTCACTATCGATTCGTCGTTTCGATTAGTCTGAAACGACGGATCATGGAGACAAATAGTTCCATAAATAAACAACAAATATAAATATTCGACAACCTTACCTAAGTTGCATACTGTGTATGATCGCAAAGTACGAGTAAGTAATTATAGCATTTATGTTATGAAAATCGGAAGCAATGACGCGCGGTACCATAAACACCCAGACCCGAGATATTATAGAAAAGTTAGTTTTTCTACGTTGATCCAACCGGCGATCGATCCAGGGACCGGGAGGTGGCGAAACCGTGAAATCCGGCGAAAAAAAATAGAGGCCATCATAAGAAACTTCTACAATGATGAAAGGTGTTAATATGACAAAATAGGCTAAGAAAAAGAAAATAATTAAGTAATAGAAATTGTAACTTCTTTTTCAAATACGTAATTAGTAAATATCTTGCGTATTTTGTTAGTGACAATTAAAATCTGCATATCTAGAACCTAGAACCATCAATCCTTCAAAAATTGCATTTTCAGCTAGAGATGACGAAGAGAGTGTCAATACAGACATTTGTAAATAGACAATTAGATACAGAAAAATATAACCCACATCCTCCCCAATTCTTGTAACTCTATCGACTAATATTGTATACAAGAATTGGAGAGGATGTGGGTTATATTTTTCTGTATCTGATTGAGCAATACCTAAACATTTTTGAAATAACTTCACTTATGCCGTTCTTCCATGAGGAGTGGGATTTATTTAAAGATACTTTCGTTTTGAAGTTTAAATAAGTTTAATTCGTCAATAGACGAATTTTCTTTTTGCTATCATATAAGAAAAGTCGTTGAGTTCTACCAAACCTGTGCGTTATTTTTTACTATCTGTATCAGATGTACTTACATAAAAAATTGATAGATATTTTTAACAAAAATCCAATACTTGTTACATTTTATAGTACAAAAATGGACATCATAAATGAAAATGTGTAACAAAGTGTGTTGTTTGTAGTACCTATTATTACACTACTACTTACCTATATCATATAACTTGTATAGTAGTCGCCATGCGAACAGAACAGGTAATCTTAGGCTGTATCGTATACATTATGTGATATCATAGTACTTTTATAGCTTTGTAAATATGTAAAACTTTGTAAAGTGCGTTTGTTCAGAAATTATTTTTAAATTCCCCAAATATTTACCGACAGACGTAAAAATAAAGTTTTTTTTTGTAGAGTTCACGAAATTGGGGTTTACTGCTAGCCAGCAATTAATCTCAGCTCATTGGGTTTTTTGCATTATTCACATTCACTCGTCGTATTTCAAATTGTGTGGATTATTTGTAATTAATTTTATATGGTTGTTTAATTGTTTTTCTTTTTAAAAAAGATTCATTTAAAGAGTCGATTAAATCGACTTCCAAAAAAGAAGGAGGTTCGCAATTCGACTGTATTTTTTTGTGTGTAAGTTACGTGATTACTTCGGCATTTGTGAACCGATTTTGATGATTACTTTTCTTGGAAAGAGAGTACCTCAGTACTTGGTACTTGGTGTAACGGCTGGTGTCCGCAGTATTGATTTTCTTCAAATTTGAATGGGTATTGTTGCCATTCAAATTTTAAGAAAATATTCCGCTTCTAAGGGTGGCAAACTAGGGGATGACTCCAGTTTTACGCATTTTCCGGTAACAGATTTCAATAAAACTTGGCAAATAGATGCAATTCCGCGAACTTTTGAGATTGGTTTATTTTATAAAAAAAGTTGTATTATTTTTTTTTTGGTTGAATTGCTCTTGTACAACAATTTCTTTGTTTTGTAGAGAAAATAAATTATTATTATTATAAAAACTATGGTTGAAAATGCATCTGTGCTAATTGTACGCTATGTCTATCATACCACGTAACTCTACCAGTGTGTCATGTTTATGATAAATACGAGTACAAATAATAATTACTACCTGACCGTTTATATTATTATGTGTACATTCAGTTAACAAAGTGAATAGTAGGGAATTCAAGCTGGTTAAATTTAAATTAACAATTGTCAGTCATTATCGGACTAGTGTGTTCACTACCTAATTTCCGTAACAATTTTTTAAATTTATATATTCAAGTATATCGCACATGACAACTAACATAGTATTATCTCAAAATTGCTTTAAGTTGTTTAATTTTGAGCTTTGCTATAATGGACGAAATGGAAAAATTACATGTTTTATATTTAATTACTTTCTTTACTTCATACATTTCTTTACTTTTATTTTATTTCATACCGATGAAATGTGTTTCCGTTTGTTTTTAACCGACTTCAAAAAAAAAAGGAGGAGGTTCTCAATTCGTCTGTATGTTTTTTTGTGTGTATGTTACGCGATAACTCCGCCGTTTGTGAACCGGTATTGATGATTCTTTTTTATTGGAAATAGGGTACCTCAGAAGCGGTCCCATTTAAATTTGAAGTAAATATTCCACCTCTAAGGGTGGAAAACTAGGAGATGAATGACTTTTGAGGTCGGTTTTTTTAACCGGAGGTTAGGTTATGTAATTCGATGCTTCGCTGTTTTTTCCACACCACCGAATGAAAAACCCCCGTAGTTAGACATTATCTAAAGATAATGTCAAACTTACAATAAATACAGAATTTTTTTGGATACACGGAGACGTAAACACAGGTCAGTTGTTGGCACTGTATTATTTCAGCTTTGTAATTTGTGATTTCAGTGCAAATGAGAGTTATATTTAAAAGTGATTTAAGGCCCATTTACCTGATGAGTTGCTAGGGATAGATGGCCCTTATTTCGCCTCCATTTCTGGTTATATACTCGATGCAAAATTATAACACCGCGATCTATGAAATAACGAAATAAATAAAAGTGTTAATATGACCTATTTAATTTTAAAGGCGACAGAGTTGTCCTGTCCCTTTAAAATTAAATCGTATACGAATGACATACAAATAGAATATTAAATAAAATGCACGACAATAAAATCGAATACTTAAATACTACTCCGAGAATGACCGTTTTAACCTGCAGGTTAAAACGGTCATTCTCTGGTCAGATTTACCTTCTTTGTTAGCGCAGTAGTATTGTCTGTTTTTAAACGCCTGAATAATTTGTTAAAAAGTACACAACTAACAACAGACTAAAATATACATACCTTATTACATGGCTTCACAGCCATTAAAAAGCTTTTATCCTACTACTTAATAAAATTATAGAATGTAATTGAATGCAATTCAGTGAACAACAAGGTTTATGATGAATTGACGTATAACCACGTTAAACTCGAGAGCGAGCAATATCGATAAAGAATTTTCATGACAGGAAATATTGAACTTTATTAAAATATAATTAAGTAGCAGTAGAGTTCCTTGTGAAAGAGTTCGTCCAAGGTAGTACTGCCACCGTTCCTATTTCTGCCGCCAAGCAGTATAAGTAAGACTAGGTAAGTATGAAGGTAAGTATGACTGTGTTCCGGTTTTGAAGAGTAAGAGAGCCGGTGAAATTACATACATATAGGACTTGTCAATTTATGTCAGTGCCAATTATGGGCAGGCGTGTAGCTTATCATCAGACGCACGACTTGTTCGTTCCGTCACTAGATATTATAAAAAAAACCTTCTGGTTTATTTACATAGAAAAAAGTATTGGAAATTAAAAGTGTTAATTATTTACGATGATAAGATAAATTTAAAAAAAAACATTGGGAAAAAACATTTTAATTTGTGATATAGAATTATATGGCTGTCATTTAAGATTTAACTTACGAGCAATAACTGCCATCGATATCCTTCTAAATCACGAGGTGTATAAAAACTCGAGTAAAAACAAAATCTAGAACGTGTCTGACATGTAAAATCGATGCCTTATTTTCTCAAACACGTATCTTGTAAAGAGTGATTATTCAGGAGATGGCCAAAATTTCTATTTATTTTAAATTTTTTACAATCGTATTTGGAATTTAGACGCATTACTTTAATAATAGTGAAAGCCAGTGTGTGAATATGAAGGAAATGTGAAATCAAGCAGCAAATTTATACATACAATGCATTTTTTGCATTTCAGTTACTTTGTGCTTTAAGATACGGGTTTGAGAAAGTAACCTTAAAAATAATTGTTGGAACATGGAATGTCCTTACGACATTATTACTATTATACCGCTAGATGGCATTGACCAATTTTTAGTTATTTCATAGATCGCTGTGTTATAATTTTGCATCGAGTATATAACCAGAAATAGAGACGAAATAAGGGCCATCCATCCCTGTCAACTGATGAGGTGGGCCTTATATCACTTCTAAATATCAACTCTCGTTTGCACGGAAATCACAAATTAGAAAGCTGGAATAGTACAGTGCCAACAAATGGCCTAACTCTCCTTGTATTCTAAAAATATTATGTATTTATTGTAATAAAGATATATCTAACTATCGAGAGTTTCCATTAGGTGGTGTGGGAAAAACAGCAAAATTTCTAATTACAAAACAAACGGTAACGCATTTCATCGGTAATTAAATATAAAATATGTAATTTTTCCATTTTCATCCATTATAGCAAAGCTCAAATTAAACGGTACGATTTGAAGTGAAACAATTGACAACACCCGTCAATTGTATCGAATTCGGGCTGACTAATCGGAGTTGTCATCGTAATGATTTGGCAGAATAGTTTTCAAACAAATGAAATGACATTTCGTCTTTATTTCTGGTTATATATTCGATGTGATTTTGTCTTCACATCAGTTCTTGTATAGTGACTACGGTGTAATAATATATATGATGTAATAGTAATTAAGTTTTTTATTTAGAAGTAATTTATTCATTTAGTCTTTGAATTTGAATTTTAGTTTTCAAATTCGTTTTTTATTATTTATAAAACTGGCCCTGTCTCAAGAACCGACCAAATGACATTGGTGAATTGTAAACGCCAACAATTTTTTAGAGGTTTTTAACTTGCACGTGCTACTTGGTTTCATGCTCCGAAAAAAGAGTTTGTTTTGGGTGGTTTATTATAGTTGTTAATGATCTTACATTAGCTCAGTTGGTGATAAAAAAACACAGGAATAACGCTAAAACGTGACAATCAGGTTTATTTTTATTTTCAACGGAAAATTCGTTAAGGTTACGGTCTAATTGCATTAGCGATTCGAAACAACACGTTTCAATGCCAAGGTTATTCTGTACCTCTTAGTTTAACTGCACGCGCTATTGTAATTAATACGCGGGTAGTCTATTATAAAGGGCATTATTATAAACTAGCTTTTATCTGCGGCTTCGTTCGTATCCAGATGTACTAGTAAAAAATACAAATTAAATTTAAAGGAAACCGGTCAAATTATTTTAACGAGATTGAATAAGGAAAATATTTGAAATGTATTATCTAACAGGTTAGATTGTTATTTTATGAGGCGTCCTAACTTTAATAACCGATATTATGTATATTCATTATTTTACTACGGTTTTAGAATACTCAATATACCAACATAAATTTATTTCAATTTAATCAAGCACTTTCAATAATTCTATACTTATTTCATAATTAGGGTTTAGCAAACGTTTTGCTATTGTAACATTGTAGTATTATATTGTAGCAAAATATATTTTTTATTATGAATACTTGAATTTGACGCATATTATTTATATAAAATACTAAACAATCTTAAAAAGCCATATGAGATAGGTCTAAAGTACTTGTATGACATAAAAGTCATAAAAATAATATGAACTACACGAAATAAATCGTGAAAAATGTGAAATTTCCTATTTAAGCATAATGTCCACTAATATCGTTTGTAGAATCTTGAAACATTTCTACTGAAAAGTTGTCATTCTGCAGGTGTGGCCTTATTACACCAATGGTGCGAATTGTACAGTACAAACTACTCTCTCATTGCATAATAATATAATCATCTATAAAGTTAATAATATAAGTTTATATTAATAACTTTATAGATTAAGGCGAGGCTTAATAAAAGTATGAATTCATAAAAAACGAAATAAAATATCAAAACTCTTTTACTAGTATTAGTATCAAAAATTGTGAAATCATGAAATTCGTTTCATGATTTCAGAATTTCATTTAAAAAGGTTTAAAGAGCAGCTCGAGTGCACAGGTAATTACATCTAGATTCCCCTAGAGTGTAAGTAATAGTCGACTGCTGGTAAAGTGTCCACACTTTCCAAGCCTTTTTTAGAACGAATTGAATCATAAAGTTGACTGTACTCTTTTTTTATTGCATCAAAATTTTTAATTCCATACTCAAGAATATACCATTTTGTTTTACTCGTCTTCAGTTTTGCTAGCTATGCTTAGGAATTCGTCACTGCTGGCCACAGGTCCCTAAAATAAATCTAAAAAATAAGTCCAATATGCCGACGAACTTTTGAAAGCTGATGTAGTGAACAGTATGAATGTAGGTCGGGTGCTAACTATTAGTGAGCAGAACCAGACGAAATGTAATTACAAAGTGTATTAATGTGAGAGGATTCCAAAACAATGAGAGATTAACAAAAATATCATAAAACGGCGCCAAAAACAAGTACACTTCAATTTAGAACTTGTAATATAAAAATATAAAAGACTGTAACTAAATATTTAAAGAGATGTAGCGGTGTTAAATCCGCTAGAAACGGTAAACATATGGATGCGACGGATATACAAAATACCTATTTCAAAAAGTCGCTTTTTAGTCTTTATAATTTGTTTTGCAATGGAGTTACGTGAATAATTCTGATAATACCAAATTTCACTTTACAACGTGCCGTGGGACCACTTTTGTCCTAGAAAGATTTGCGCTGACGATATTATTGACAAACTTAAACAGGCACCGAGATTTTTAATGCAGTGATAATGTGATAATATCTAGACAAATGGTACTGTGTCAGACCACGTATGTGAAAACTTGGCGAGTTCCAGATATTGTTGTAAGAAAGCAGCAACATTTTCTTTTTAAAGAAAGTACTTTTTTATAATACTAAGTGACTGGATGAACAATTCGTGTGCATGGTTGTAACACGCCTGTCCACAACACTTGCAGTCCCGCGCAGTTCTTTAAATCGTGAAGATCTGAGGGACCCGGTCGCTACGCACTGCCACTGCGCCCGTCACCCTGAGACATAAGTTGAAAAGTCCCATGTGCCTGTAATTTTATCAGCACTTAACCTTCAAAACCCGAAAGCAGGAATGCTCGTATTACTGCTTGGCGGCAGAAATATGTACGGTACGATGCTGTAAATTTAATTTGCTGCAATTTTAATTGTAAATATTTTTATGTAGCCCTAACTGAAGTTGGCATCCATTTGGTTTATATCATTATGTCGGTGAAGCCGACAAAAGAAACACTTGTTCGTTGTTATGAACTTGACCCAGTTTTATATGCATTTTTTTGGTGGGATCATATTGTATTTGTGCATAAATATAATTACAATTTCGACCACTATTCTCGTTTTGTAATTTGTATTACGTACTCACTAACATTTTATATAACCAAATTGATGTAATTTCATATAGGTAAGTACATAAAACGTTATCTAGAATTGCAAATAATTGTGTAGGTGTTCTTATATTACTAAGACTGTTCTGTTAGGCAAAACAGATGATATATTTATACATTAATTGTACTTACATAAGTACAATTAACTAAATTAGAATAAAAATTACTTTAGGTATATACCTAAAGTCATTAAAAAAAATAAAATTAAGGGATAATACCTATTAATTTTATGGTATCTATACCATAAAAATACTAACAATAATATTTTCTTATAAAATTTTATCAATTTATCATTTGGGTTAACAAATAATTGTTAACCCAAGAAAGTTAAATGTGTCAACTTCATCTACAGTATCAGCGTTGTAATTAATTTTAACCAGTATGAGATTTGAGTTATAAGATCTAAATGTCATAACTTTGGTTTTATATTAATATTCTAGTCATTGAAGTCCATCCATTTTATTACGTCTGTCAGTGCTTTATTTACCACGGTGTTAAAAGTTGCTTTGTTTTGGCAAGAGTTGGATTGTCAGCAAATTGTATACAATTACGATTAAAAGAACGTGGAAGATCGTTAATGTAGAGTAGGAACAGTAACGGACACAAGACACTACCTTGCGGAAATCCAATATTAGTCGTTTTAAAGTGCCATCCAAAATTTTGTTTTTCTAATCTATTATTGCGTTTGTAATTCTACTTATATCTAAACTACACTGTTTCTTTGATTTTGATCTTGATTTTTTTAAGTAGTTCTCTACCCAATTTTGGGCTGTTCCTCTAATACCGTACGCTTCAAGCTTGACAAAGTCGAAGGCTTTAGTCATTTCTAGAAAGACTGACATTATAGGAGTAGAGACGTTTATGCTTTCCGTTATAATGCGCAAATGCTCAAAACGCGCAAGAGTTCTTGAACTACCTTTTCGAAACCCGAATTCAGAGTGATATATTATTTTGTTTCTCTAAAAATTCAATGAGTTTGAAATGCCCTTTCAAATAATTTGGATAGAGTCGGGATTAATATAATTTGTCTATAGTTGCTTGGGCTTTCCTTACAGCCTTTTTTATGAAGGAGTTTGACAACATAAATTTTTAGCTGTTCTGGAAAAAGACCATCTACCTCCGACTAAACGATAAATTTATAATATGAGTAAGCAAATGACAGATATAAGTGGTATTTTATATATTTTAGTTGTTATACCGTCATATCGACTGGATTAGGCTTTTTTTTGAAGACACAATTATGTTTTATGTTTCCTTCTCTTCTCCAAAAATATTGTATGGGAATTTCTATTCAATGATATGGATGGATATGTTATGCATTACATTTTTAGTTAAGTTAGGTCGAGCAAGGTATTTTTATTTGTGAAATCTATAAAATAATCGTTAAAAATATTACAAACATCATGGGGTTTCAGTATGCTCTATTATTATGTCGTATATGTTTAATGTCATTATTATGGTATTGTAAGTACAATAATTGTAGATGACATTGTATTTCATGTCGCTTTACATTTGTTTTTATGATTGTGGATATAAATATTATTACTGATTTTCTGAGTTGTTAAGATACACTTTCTTAAGATACTATTATACTTTTATATTTTTTTTTTATTTATTTATTTTTGTTTTGCAGCATTTTGTAAGTGCTTTTGTTACTCAGAGCTGTTTTATTGGCCTATTGTTAATTTTAACTCTGAGAATTGGGAAACATTGGTCATAAACTACACAAATTAAATCATAAAAAATGTTGATAGCCTGATTTACATTGTCTAAGCATAAGACATCAGAAGCGGACGGAGTTAAAACGCATTCACAAACTTCAGAATATTTTCGTTTCTATAGTCTCTTCGGCTGAGAGTTGAACAACCAATAACACCCGGAGGACGCCTCGTAGAGAGGTGAAACACGTGTCGAGTATATTTTTGGTGGTGGTGTGTGTGACTGCAGTTGCGCTTGTTTTATTTATTTTATTAATTTTATGCGAACGGAGGGTGAGAAAATTAACTGCAGGAAAAAATATTCAACACAAAGCTATTTTGCACGATTTAACCTTCACTGAGTTCGCGGAGTAACAAATTAATTTACTTCCATTTTTATTAACATGGACTTCCGCAAAGTAACGCCTGAATCTATTAATACTTAAACCGACATTTTTATTATTTTCGTAGAGAGGTGTTCAGTGTCAGAAACATATTTGTTTGTTAAAATATGGCACTTTTTTAGTACACTTTTATGATATACGTATACACATACGGCACTTCCTTCAATAATACGTAATAACACATACAGTTCGAGAACATTGTTTATTTCAGTGCATATCCTTCAACGTTATTTATTCAATTGTATGTTATAAAAGTAACTGGTATTTACTTCCTCATATCAATAATGTAGGTAGCAAAAAACTACCCACAAAGGATGTAGACAAGGAACTACAACATAAGTGGGACAGGAACTTTAATGAGTCACCAAACTTTTGTTGCTTTTTGTCATTCACGAATTATATACCATGTTTAGAACAATTCCTTTACCAAGCATTCATCATTCATTACTTTTAAGTTAATCGTAACTTGATGCACCGATGAACACAGTTTTTAAACCGATTAAGGAAATGAACTTTCTTAATTAGCCCTAGACTAGAATTAATGAGTAGTGACGCCATAGTTAATTACGTACTTAAACTACAAAGAATTACTTGGATTGAATAATCTAATCATTAAGAGCATTTGTCTGGTATATTCTGTTTCTTAATTATTACTAAGTCATATGAATAGGTATTAAGAGAAGAAACAGATACCTTCAACACAGCTTTTTTTAAAACAACTTCAATTTCAAACACGAATTAAAATAAACTTTATTTGAAAGGTAAGCAAATTACACTTAAAATCGTTATATTGATTAAACTCTACTACTCATTCATAAGGCAGATTCCCCTAAGAATAAGCAAGAATTTCAAAACGGTTGCTCTTTGTAAATAAACATTTATACAAACTTGTCATTTACAATATTCTTTCAAACAACATAGATCGAGACTGCCTGCAAGAGCTAAACGGGTCAGTACCATATATGCGATTCGTATTCGTTCCAAACCCGAAACTATACTAATCTAGAAACTCGGATCCACTTCGAATGTCGTTAGTGCACTACATCCGAGAAATACGAATTAGAGATAAAAATGATACCTGTGACATTTCGAACCCTCATTTCTGGGATTGATACGAATTGAACGTAGTGCGCAAAACGTTCATAGTACAAAGTTTTTGTTTCACTATTGTTTTAAACCTGGTGAATGGCAAAGAACAATGCCCAATTAGGAGTTGCAAATTTTTTTATACGCGACCGGTTCAAAATTCATATCCATTTAAATATACGTTATATTATAAACTTTTTATAAAAAAACCCGACCTCAAAAGTTTGCTTATTTTATATGAATTACATCTATATGCCAAATGTTATTGAAATCGATTAACGGAAAGTGCCTCTTTCCAACAAATCAGTCCTTGTATTAATGTCACTATTTTTAAAAGAAAAATATTGTTCTTCTTAACCTAAATCACATTTACATAAATATACTGTAATTGAAATTATTTTCGAGAATTACTGTTGACGTCAAGGGATAAAATCGTGAAACTTCGATCCTAAAGCATATGTAAAGGCGAAGCGCTGGAAAATCAATAAATCATAAATCGTCTGTCGTGGTGAAGTTGGAGACCATTATAAACAATTATGCAAAATAGTTTGACTGTAATTATAGCCCGCAAGAAACATATTTAGCAAGAAATAATAAACAATGAAACGTAATAAAGTGCATCATATATTTAAGACACTTATACAGTTATACAGCGACAATTAAAATCAAATAAAGTTTTTATATAAAATAAATAACAAAGTTACAGCTATTACGTGTTAATGCTCTTTGCATCGCCTTATTTCCTAATTATAAACACAATCATTGAAGTGACATGTACCACGTATAAGTCTGACTTATTTTCACTACAAATACTACATTATTTAGTTGAAAGTCGTAGAAAAATCGAATGAAGTCTGATTTTCATTTATTATTTCATTTCAACATTTTCTGTGTAGTTAAAAAAACCTGCCGCCTCTATACAATCTTGACAACAATTGGTCGTAGTTTCAATTTAAAAAGAAATAACAAATTCTGGACTGTTAATATAATTCAAACTTTGGCCTGTTTGCATATCGTTGAAAGTTCAATAACTATTATTGCAAGTTACGACGTTTTGATTTTGTATTAAAATTTCAATCAATGTGCTGTCATCTAGCGGACAATAGCTGAACGACCACAAACTCGTGATATTTACTTAGTTATCCAAAAAAAGTGACCATATTGCAACGGTATAAGGTTCACTTTCGTCTTTTGTACCTTGTAAAAAAAATATTTCGATAAATAGAAGATTTAAAATTTTATTAAAATTAAATGAGGTAAGACTTAATATATCATTATATGAAACAAGACCATAGAAAATATTACAAGTTTGGTTACAAGTTTTGGGCTTCAAAATAGCAAAATAAGATTTTTTTTCTGCGATTTTCGAGGTTTAAAGCTAAAATGGAGGACTGGCAACACATGACACGCAAACTAAACACTACAAATGTATTTATTGTTCTACGGTATCGCAGCTTAGGTAGTAGGAACTTACTCGCTGAGTTTTGTAATATTTTTATCTGGTACGAAACAATGAATACAAAAAATAACTCGTCAATTCGGCCATCCGAACGGAACGCTATCCGAAGTATCCAGCACCATACTATCGACTTTACCCTGTTCCTATTATATTTGTATTTTTCCGTTATACATAAGGTACCTATAACTAAAAATTTCGCGTTTCCTATATAGCGAACTTTGAAAAGTGCCTCTAAAGTTTTAAAAGATGCTGTCTAACAGATTGGAATTATATTGCGAAAATTATGTACCAGGCTTAGCTAAATCGCTCATTATGTTGTTGCTAAAAAAAGTTGTCCATTTACTAGCAAAGGAGTCAATCATTTACTCGTTAGGTACTCTTAATGTAAATAGAGTATTAAATGACGCTTACAATTTGTATGTCCACCAAGACGTTTGTTAAATATTAAAAACGTAAGTAAATAAAATGTCCTTTAATTCCGTACTTTATTGTTCAGTCCAAGGTTTTCATGATTTTAATGGGTCAAAAATGTTTTATGTATTGCCTGCGAGTGTTAAATTATAGTTCTTTGAAATGCAACCGCAAACTACAAAACAAAGAAAAATAGGTTTAACAGCTTTTGCGTGATAGCCGCAAATATGTACGAGTGAAGTTGATGACAGAATTGATTTATAGACGATAATTAATCTTGATACGCAACTTATAGAAACGCGGATACATTATTTCTAAGTACTTATTTCAAAGTCAAAGTCGTTCCTGCCTTTTAGGTGGTATGTCACAATTCCGTCAAAGTTATTAATCACATAATTGGAAGTAGGGTATCTATTATCTAGTTCCTAGTATTAATAGATATGGACAGGTAAAATAAGTCATGGGAACTAGATTTAGGACTAGAAAAATGTTAAATTTTAGTATTGCCAATATGCAGTGATACAAAATGAAGTGCGACTCTCCTCCTGTCCCAAATCTAATTATAGTAATGTTTACAAAATTAAACGTAATATTCGATAAGAATACATATTTGAATTAAAGTCTAGACTACGTCATTACCGTTGCGGTTCCAGGTATGGATGGTTACGGAAGACATGGAGAGATGGTTGACCTTCAAGGTTCCAGAGCCCGCATTCTGGCGCAATACTTAACATTGCTGTCGACACATCAGGAAATATTTAACGTTAACCTTCAAAAAAAAATGTGTTTAAATTTGCAAGGCGAAATTAGTTCAATCTGACCGCCCACCGACCACGTGCTAAGGTTATTTCCAGATTCGGTCAAGCGCATTACCTCTTTGAACCAGCTGCTACCGTAAACGATTTGTTTTTAATGCAAATGAAATTTGTGAGGAATTAAATAACGTACACGACGCTATTAACACTTACTTATACATGATTTATTTACGTTATTTGACACTTCATTGCAAACTTTAGATAGTGTCAAATTTACCTATCAAATTTATAATTAATACCTATGCTTTTTGGTACATATAAAGTTTGTCAAGGAAACTAATAAAGTACCTATTAAATCTACAGTTACAGAAATCGTCATTTTTAACTTAAGACTGATAGTAACAGGTTCTATTAAAAAAAACTCAAACATAACTACGCTAAACGAAGCAATACTCTATCAAAAATGAGCATCAAAGAGTAGTGCGAAGAGTACTCATTGGTTTTCTTTGAAGTTATACATCGAGTACCCAGATTTTCACGATAGCTGCACATCGGAAATGACTATTACTTCGTATCGAAACCGGGCATATTTGTTTTTACAAAGAAACCAACGTTCCGAGCTCTTCATAAGTCCCATGATCCATGGCTAATGGCATGACCAGTGGTCTAAAATTTAGTTTCAAATTTGAGGTTATACTTATTAAATACTTCATTATAGTTCTAAGCTTTTTAATGCGTAAAATCAAGTGTTGAGTGAGCTCATTAATTTGTCCGAAAGATAAAGATTAGTGGACCTTCGTATCGCTGCAGAAAGGAAATATGATTAACAAGATAAAATTTTAGGTCTTGACCGACTGTTTTAAAAAAGTTGAAACATAGCTATGGAAATGCGTTTTGGTGAACCGTTGAGTAGTGTTGTTATAATCTAGTACTGTTTTTTTAAAATAAGTTGTACTCTTATACTCAACTGGACAAAATTAACTGAAAGTTGTCTATAGAGATATCCAAAATTGGTGTAATTTAAGTTGTTTGTTTTGACGATAGAAATGTCGTATAAATAGGTATTGCATTATTTTTAAGTTTATTAAATATCACGATGTTTTACTACTAAAAATAACTTACGTACCATTTTGTACGTAGATATATTTACACAAAGGGAACTGCTGCTATTGGCTGTATAATTAGGGTAAACAGCTGCTCATCTCCGGGATTTGTCATCCAATCGCACTCCGCGACATAATTGTACAACCTTGAAACAGGCGGCATAGCTAACGTGATCATACTTCCCGCTTTGAGCGAGACAGTCCTGCTTTTAATCTTCTTCCCGCTGTCACTAATATAATAGAAAGATCCGCTTTGACAAAACAGGACACACGTGACAATAATTTTAAAAAATGGTGCGAAAGTGAACCTACACAAAATTAGTTAATTTTTTTAATTTTTAATCATTAAACATTTTTGGTGTGCATTTTATTTTTAAAACAATAATAAATGTACAGGCATCCCGATCTGAGGGAGAATCTCCAATAATTGTCACGTTAGGCGTAACCATTGTTATGCTAATTTTGGAAATTCGTAACAATAAAAAGTAAATTACAAGCCTAATTAGATATGTATGCTGGTTGTATTTTCGGTAGGCTTTTTGTAGGTTTACAAATTATCGAGAGGTTTTACGGCACTCGATAATTTGTCAAAATATGTCACAGAATTTAAGTCAAATGTAAGATTTAAGCTTAGAGGATGGAAAAAATAAAAGAATAGTCTAAGGATTTAAGACTAAACGTGCCGTTGAGTATATTAGACGAACCAATACCCATATTCTGTCTTTTAAAAATAAGAATAGAGTTTGTCTAATAATATTTATTGTTCTTGGTTCACTGTAATAAATTGTTTACCAAAGCTAGTTACTACCTACATTTGTAATGGAACGCGATAAGTGCCTTTTCGAATCCAGATCCACACATTCATCATGTCTCAGATATTATATAACATTATTAGGCACACGCGTTGATCTCTGCGGACTGGTCACAAAAACTAAAACCTGAAACATTAATGAGTGTAAAAACCACATTCGTATGATGATTAATGTTTAGTATGTTTGGTTTGCATTAACAAAAATAGTAGTTATGGGTTTACCGGAGTGTCAAGGGTAAATAAAAAAATCATTTTAATAAAACTAGTATAATTGGAATGAAATGTTCTTGAAATTTGTAAGACTTTAAAACCTGCTAAGTGAGATATATCATAATTTATTATGAATAATACTAGAGTTGTAACGAACATTCGGTTACTATTCGGTATTCGACTAATTTAAGCCGTTTTTTTCTTGGAAACAAGAGCAAGGAAGGAAGAAGAAAACACTCTAAATTATCATGCAACTTTTATTAATGCTGAACATAGATTGTGCCATTGTTTGGGTAAAAGACTAAAGACAATGTAACATAATTAAGTTTTTCTAAGAGATTAAAAATGGTGACTAATCAAACGAAAACTATCTACTTAATATACAGTTTAGTCATGAGTAAATTAATGCTAACAAAATCAAAGCACTTATTACTTGCAAACCAAATAAAATAAAACTTTTTGAAAGTTAATCATGCTGAAATGAAAGAAGTAATTGCTATATGAATTAAGATGTCATAAATTGAAATTATGAATATGAAAATTTAATTACCTTTATTGGGTCATTGTATAAAATTATATATCGTAACAGAAGTTAATAAGTGGAATTTTGCGTGGCAATTTTCATACGTGCACCAATCAGTTTGGCCTATTATTCGGCTATTCGTCTACAGTTCTGGCCGAACATTTGGCCTGAATTACAACGCTAGTATTTACATATTATCTAAATTACTTTTCTGTATTTTATGATATAATAGTTATTTTATTGCAATAAGTTTTTAAATAACAATCTTCCGACATAAATATACTTTGTGTGTTATTACGTTGATTGTAGAAAGTATCGTCATTTTTGTATTACTTTACAACAGAAATGAGTGTAAGTACTTACTCATAAAATTGGGATTTTATACCGGTGATGCAAGACAATGATTATTTTAGTTAATTTGTGTTATGCACAAAAACAATTATGCACCCCTCATGGAAGAATGGCATAAGTGGAGTTAGGTCAAACATTTTTATTGCTCCATTAGATACTGAATAATCTCAGTACAGAGTACTAAAAAAGCCGACCTCAAAAGTACATGGAATTACATATAATTACCAATTTTTATTGAAATCGGTTACCGGAAAGTGCGCAAACTCGGATTCAAACGGGACTTGACACAGGAGATAATAAAAAATCTGTTCTCACTACACTCGAAGTATATTCAGAGAAAAACGCCTTGGATTAAATAATAGCAAAATCAACCATTAAAATAATTGCTCATTGTACTAAAATTTAGAAGTACCCTCTTTCCAACAAAAAGTGATTCACGAAAATTGGTTCACAAACACCAGAGTTATCGCGTAACATACATACAAAAAAAACATGCAGTCGAATTGAGAAACTCCTCCTTTTTTTGAAGTCGGTTAGAAATACTCACAACCTCTCCAATTCTTGTAACTCTATCTACAAAATTAGTCGATAGAATTACAAAAATGGGAGAGGATGTGGGTTGTATTTTTCTATATCTAATGGAGCAATAAACGTTTTTGACGTAACTCCACTTGTGCCATCTTCTATGAGGGGTGCATAAAAATGTAATAATTAATACTCGATCAAACTATAATCTCAGTACAGAGTACAGTATGAGAGGTTTTTTAGTAAAAACCGACCGCAAAAGTCTTTCATCCCGTAGTTTGTCACCCTTAGAGGTGCAATATTTTCTTTAAATTTAAATGTGACCACTACTGTAGTAACAAAAAAGAATTATCAAAATCGGTTCACAAATTATCACGTAACATACATACAAAAAAAGTATAGTCGTATCGTCCTTCTTTTTTTGGAGTTGGTTAATAAGTATACAGCATATATTCCTAAACCCCCCAGCGCCACCTACATTTTCCACGGCAAACTAAAACGACGATCACTCGGCTCTACCACTACAGTGAACAATGCACAGCCCTCTATATTATCTGTTATAGAGCTTGTTCATTATTCCTGTAGATGGCGCCACGGTCCTTGTTTGTGTTGACTATACATTTTTATACATTTTCCGAAATTATTGTACGAAATTCCTTTACGAGCTATAGTAGTTACCTACCTAGTTGTTGTGAACAAGTTTGGTGATATTTTTGATAAAACAATAACTGAAGTAAGAAAAGTTGACATTCAATGCATAACGTACGTTAGTAACAAGTTAAAAAGAATAAGGTATATTAGTGTAAAGTTAAGTTGTGTGGCCACGGAGTTATTATGATCAGGGTAAGTAGTTATAAATATACAATAATTCACTACATTTAAGAATTCGTGGAAATAACTGCAATGTAATAAAAAATGTTCGAAATAAATAAAGTAGGAAGTCAAACGAATGCTTCTTAAATGCATTCATTTTAGTGCAGTTAGCGGGTGAATGACCTCCAAACAGATACCGTGTGGGTGTGAGTCAGAACTACCGGCAAGCGGTGCACTCTATTCCGTTGCCATAGCACCGTAGATCTCCTATTCCCCCTAGCTTACTAGGAATTGGGCAGATGGGTGTAAAATATTACAATACAAGAATCCCACTCCACCAGCCGAATAACATTTCATTCTAATATTTCTTAGATGCGCTATGCGCGATGCGCAACTTGCTTCAGTGTAATGATTATAATAATGGTTTTCAAAGTCATTCTCGAGAAAGAAAAGTAAAACATAATTTAAAGTCAATTATTATTAATATCCCCGCTAAGCATTTTAGCATATTTCTCAGATAAATGCAATTACAAAAAAGTAATATGCAATTTCAAAAATGAATGTACGTTGTAGGTGCTCTAGAGATTATATGACATTCTCTCTCTCTCTTTATTGACTCATCTCCAGGGAGGTTCGGGCGTCCCCGCGGTTTCCAATCGATTTGGAAACCGCGTGAGCGATACCATACCCTCGTGTGGCAGACGGCAGTGCCAGCTTGTTCGAGGTCTGCACCCAAATCTCGATTCGGTCCACCATCATCTTGAAACCGATAAACCGCAGCTGCTATTCCTCACTGAGACCCAGATCAGATGTCCGACTGATGCGGCGTACCTCAGCTACCCCAGGTATACTGTGTCTGTGTGTACGATCACGATGACATCTGTGTCAAGAGTCTCAAGAATCTTGAGGCACCGAGTTTTTCTGTTTTATGGTTTCTGGTTAACACAGGAGTTACAGAAATAGTGTACAGCTGTCTCAACCGCTCGCACATTGGAGATCAGGAGATGACTAAGCGGTTCCAATATTATCTAGATGAACGTCTGATGAGGCTCAGCCTAGTTACCCGGTGGCGCACCTAGTTATTCTGGGGGACTTTAATGCACACCATCGAAAATGTTTGTTCTCATATCAGATTGACCGATAATGATGGGAGAGAAACGCGAAAACTTGCGTTAATGTTAGCGTTCCCGCTTGTCAGTGGTGCCACAAGGATCCCAGGTGTTGAGTCTGCTATCTGTATTCTACAGGCTATGTCACGGAGAGAGTATTGCATGATTTAATTCCGCCTTCCCCTTTCCATCATCGGGGGACTACACTAGACAAAGGTTGGGGTTCCACCCCTATATTGTGGTTATTCCCAGGATTTGCTTCACTGTTTCCCTAGTGCGGAGTTATGAGTGTGTGCGTTTTTTTATATACGATAAAGCGACGGGACCAACTAATCGTGCGCCTGATGGTAACGCGTCTGTCCATAACAATTGCAATGTCACTCAGAACATTAAGCGGTAGAAACGGGTAAGTTGGTAGTACTTTTCTGGACAAACTCTTTCACAAGGAGCTCTACTGCTACTAAAAATTTTTAAGCGTTATTAGTGGGTGCGTTATTTATATAGCGAGGGGCTAGGAAGTGGAATTCCCTGCCTGAATTATTCCTCGAATGTCATAACTTGGACCTTTTCTAGTCGAGAATGAATAGGTATTATTTAGATGTACATGCTACATCCTCGACCTCATCGTCACTTTCCATTAGGTGAGATGGAGGATGGATACGCACTAGTGTAACAAAAATTTTATTGGTGAATCAAATGTAAGTATTTGACGTAGTGCACTGCGATTTTAAGTCTACTTTCCGTCAAAGATTTGCTTTTATAAACAAAACACCAAAAATTTTACTGCAAAACTTTTTTAATGTTAAGTTTGCTTAGTGTTATTACTTACGGTATTAAACATAATTTTAGCTACACTGACGGGCGGTGTCAAAATACTATGATTTCCAAAATTATTTCTTGACCATTCGTCGGTTATTCAGAATTGCAATAGAAAAGGCATACCTAGTTTCTATAGCTTTACCTGTGTACCGGTTTCGTTAATTTTTTACGAAAAAAAAAAATTTACTAAAGTAGTTTCATATATATCGAGTTCTTAGGTTTTCGCGATTGTTGCACATAAGAAATAAAACTATTTTTCCGGATTTGTATAATATTTTTTTACTGTCAACCGTGACCGTAGAACCTGTAAAGGGCCGGTAATGTTGGTTTGTTCGAAAAAACAAATACACGCGATTTAAATCATAAAAAATAGTTTCATTTTTAATGTTTCAAAGAAAAATAGTTTCATTTCCTATAGTTTCATATTATTCATGTATAGTAAACCTGCCTCTAACAGTAACAGGCAGTTATTGTGTAATCTGATTTGAAATCGTTGTTTATTTCTTGTGCATTTGTGTCCTCCATTTTGCTTAACTGGTTATTTCTACGCTTCTTAGTCTATAGAGGCGTTTTTTAATTTTTTCTCTGCATGCTAAAGTCTTGCATTTATTTACTATTAGCTGAATATCATGTGTTTGTTTACATGTCAGAATCATTGTGAAAGATTTGTCAGTTAAGATTGTAATTATTGTTATTATTGAATTTAGAAACATTTCATAGACACACTGTATTATAGTGCACTGTATTATAGTAATGTACACACTGTGTTATAGGAGTTTTACACAGGCTTACATCGAGGGTTATTCATATTCAATTTCTGTGGTGTTTTGTGTTGGTTATTATTGTGTCTCTCAGGATAAAACAGCGCGGTCTTTTGTGAGCATACGTGGGGACATGTGTCCAAAATTTAGAGGTCCCTACAAACATTTAAATAATACTTTGTCAGAGGTACTCAAAGCAAGTATCAGCCCTGGTGGAATTAATAAATATACCCGGTTTCCGTGACATACAGTAGTGCTATTGCAGGGAGAAATACAAATCAAATGTATACTATTATTACCCTTAAACCATAAGATCGTCGACTGATATTTAATGAAATTTTGTCGGTATTCTTAGTTACAGAGATGGAGGAGGGGGAGAAGAACACGCCGGGTGTGATACGCAATACGCGCGACTACATCCAACCCCCATCACCTGCGCCTATGTCCATCGCTGACTGTAGCATCACCATTGAAAATGAAGACATTTCCTCTGCTACGTCCACCTCAAAGTGAGTCAGTCTACATTTATAGTATATGTTTTTAAAACCAATGAGTACAAATCGAATGCAGCTGGCTGACTACATTATTCGCATTTTTTGTAAATAGCAAAACATTTTTATTAATCATGATGTAACCTGTCTATCGTTGTTCAGATATATTTTTATACAGTACAGACAGCACAATCATCTATTTGACCCAGTGTTATCCAGTTTTTAGGCCATCTACCCTTATTACTTTGTAAGTAAACAATATCAAATTACGTAGGTACTGATTATTGTAACCATAATGTTTGCCGATTACCGGTACCGTAAAATTCACTAATAACAATTCTTAACTAACAAACATCAAACAAAGTTTAAACAATTAAAAATATTAATGTATAGTATAAATGTTAATTTATGTTCAGTCAACGGTAGGTCAATCTATGCAAAAATGATAAATTTATTCATTGATATAGAACTCCCATGGGTTTGGCTTTAAGTTGAATATCCGTTGAGAAAATTTTACATTTTGGAATAAACGGTTGTCTGTAAGTTAGCGAGGTATGGAAAATCAAATTAAATTGATATGGCATTGAATAAAAAGACGTATGGAGACCAAGTGTAAAAATAATAAATAAATGTTTTACAAAATAAGTTAATTTGATGAATGTTACTTCGTTTTGTTTAGTTTTATTGGCGCTATCACTAGGTGAAGCATTATTTTGTCCATTTGTTACATTCTGTTTAATTAATGTTTATCAGTCCAATCAAAAAAATATATTTCAATAGGTACTCTTAGTACCTATTAAAATATACTTATTATTATTGCAAATACAATTAATAATAATATACCTAACCTCACGACCGCAAATAAATGCGAGGGCTAAGTAAATTGCTCGGCTACGTTCCGATCGCCTCCTAATTTTATACTTTGGGACACTTGCCGTACCGTCTTAAGAAAGCAGTGTCTTTTTCAGCAAATTAAACAGTGTTATGCATATAAGTGTGCCGTCTTATACTTTAGAAAATAAAATTTAATAATATTTTAAGTAATATCATTGTAAATAGTAGTAACTGTTGAAATAAAAGAAATGTTTTTAAAATAGGCGATAGGTGGATAGGCGTGTCGCTTACCACCAGACACACGACTTGTTCGTCCCGTCAATTGGTATTATAAAAAAAGATTGGCTCACAAATGCTGAAGTTCCATAACATTGTTGTTTCGAATTTAGTAATATTGGGTGGGTTCAATCCTTTTTGTGTAAATTTGTAATCGTCACAAACGTTATTTTTATGTATTTATAAAAAAGTTTCAAACAATCTTGACATAGGTTTTGATAGTCTTGAGATATCGAATTTTGCGTAAGGCATTGTTATTTAATTATTAGGCGCAAGTTAAATAACTAAAATAAATAACAAACTTATAATATTTACTTAATTACAAACCTTTTGATACCAAATAATATTTCTCTAACTTCGCAAAATAAAGGAGCAATAATAAAAGAGAATCAAAAATCTTTAATGCTCAATATCTGGAAATTGTCATTCTGTGGGTTAACACAAATATACATAGCACCATCCAAATAAGATAGCACCGACAGACGGCTAAAAAATTTCAAACTACATAAACTTTCAATCGGTTAAAAGAGATAGAGCATGATATTGACAGCTACAACAACAGTATTAAAATTCGTAAAACTGTGTTGCAAATACTGTTTTCTATACTCGATTACGCTTGTTTTAATAAATAAGAATGTGTTTGAATTGTTAGTTTTATGACAATCTTGGTAAGTTATAATTTTAGGCATAAAGGCAAGACAGCAAGACCACGAACGCAAGACCAAGTCTAATTTTAGTCAACACTAATCATGATGGAAAATGGAAAGTATGTGTATCGTAATTGATTCGATGTAAATACAAGGCTATGTATTTTCCCTTGATTTGTTGGAATGGGCCATTTATACATTTGTAACAAGCTGATAGGAATCATAATTATATCTGGGTTAGCCAGTAATTACTACGTCTGTACATTTATATAATGCACCTGCCTAGTAAGAAAATTTTATATGTATAGAAGATCAAAAAGATTGATACGGAGTCAAGAGCTCGTAAAGTTGCACTTAAAACTTAAAATCAACGCTGCTCAGGACAGTACCTATTTTTCATCGACTTCAAAAAAAGGAGGAGGTTCTCAATTCGACTGTTTTTTTTTTGTATGTATTACGCGATAACTCCGGTATTAGTGAATGAAAATCGTTTCATGATTCTTTTTTTGGTGGAAAGAGGGTACTTTCATAGTGGTCTCATTTAATTTTGAAGAAAATCATTCTCCTCTAAGGTTGGCTGTTCACGCATGACGTTTCATCTTTATAAATAACGCTTAAATTTTATTATGAGGAGCAATTATTTTAATGGTTGATTTTGCTATTCTCCAATTCAAGGTGTCTTTCTCTCTCAATATACTTTGAGTAGTGAGAACCGATTTTTATTACCTCCTGTGTCAAGTTCCGTATAGTGGCGAACTAGGGGATGAATCCGAGTTTGCCCACTTTCCGGTAACCGATTTCAATAAAACTTGGTAATTATATGTAATTCCATGTACTTTTGAGGTCGGTTTTTTTAGTATTCTGTACTGAGATTATCGATACTTTGAACAATAACACAACATAACACAACAATAATGTTTTCTTATTCATAAGAAAAAATTACAATCAGCAATTGATCTGACTGCGGAGCGAAAAAGAAAAATCTGCTGATTTCTGAATCAGAGTTGTTTCTTTAGTCAATTGAAACTTGTACACACACTCCATAAATATAAATACAAGTGGATTGTGCACGTATAACCAAACGCATCAAATACAATGTAACCGAGTGTTAGATTAGTTCTGCAACAGTGTAAATAGTTATATAAAGTTTATTTACCTTAATATAATATGAAAATTAATCACCTTGTTTGGCCGTCACTGGCTTGATGGCAATAGATAAAAGGTTATCTCTAGCGCCCTCTAATGTTTATCACGTTTTCTGGAACGTTCCTTCCAGGTGGCTAGAATGAACGCGTTAAACATTACATCTAAAGGTGATCACTGCGTGAAAATTTCCACATAAACTAGTATCCTCTTAGGTATCCTCTTAGGTGTCCTACTCTGGACATCTGTGTCAAGTATGTAGCAATAATCCAGTTAATGTAAAACGGGTAGTCCAGCTGCTAAAGATTGTCACGCCAAACCATTTTAAAAAGAAATTTATACTATAAAACAGTGACACATGCATTCCTTCCGCAATTATTACATAAATAGTACAACATTTACGAACTCTTAAAACGTACTCAGTGGTCCTACGCACAAAACTTTTAACTCGTTTTCTGTAAATTTTACAAATGTACGTTAAGCCACGGTGTCACCAGAGGTGCGATATATGACGAAGCTTTCAAATAAAATAAATTTTCTTTCTTTTTTAATCTTTTTTTAATTTGTTTTCAACATCTATTGATAATGTTTCATTGTCTCAAGGCAAAATGAACATAAAGTTTAGGTCAACGAGACTACTTCAAAACTATATCTATAATTTGACGGGAAATTGGCAAATCCTGAAACTATACATTAGTTTCCAGATCTTGTCTACAGAACGTTATCGAGTTTATATACAAAATAGGATCTAACTTCGCTTGTAAGGACCGCGCCGTCCTCTTGATTAAATTTATCCGTCACTGCAACTGTGTGTGACTTCTAAGCGCATTTACAATTTCAGTCCAAGTCGTTGTTGTGCCACAACTGAAAATACCTATAGAAACTATTTTATTCATTTCAAATAACTGTATGACTGGTCAATCATCTGAGTAGATGTTAGCGTAGTACTACCTTTAACGTATTAAGAAATGTATTATTATTATACAAATGACGTGTTACGTAAACTAAACATTTTTTACAGCTGTAATGATGACTTGCAAAAATTTTGTCAAGAATGTTCGCTTTTGCGTTTTAGTGTCTAAACATATAATATACATATAAACGAAGAATATTACGGTGAGTTTTGATATGAAAACGTACAAGCTAAATGGTTTTGTCAAAAAACCACTCTAATGGCAAGACTGCGGTTTCCATTACAAGTTACTATGCGAGTTATATATTTCTTTTCAACAACAATACAAATTATAATTGAAAAGAAACCTTGCAGACAAATCTAAACTTAAAGTAGAAACTACTTGGGTTATCAGCAGAGTTATCTGTCTAGACTCCTTGCTCTAGGTACCTAAAACACGTTTTGTTATTGCGTGTTAGAAATCTAGTTTGTTGGTCGCTGGTGCAATTTACATAACTGATATAATCAAGTATTGGAAGAGCTGAAAGCGGTAGAAATGAACTCCTTTTGAAACAGTGTGCGCACATTCATCAACTGAGTGACAGTGTGCGGATCGATGCCAAGTGTCTGTGTGCTGTGTTGGTGCTAAGTGCGGTCCGGTAACAGGTGCTGTGCGGCTCTCGTTGAGTGTTAATAAATCAGGCTGGAGTTCTCTACGTAGAGTGAGGGCTCGGTCTTACATCGCCCTTTATCAGTAGCCGGCAAACTGCGTACATTGCCGGGCGTCCAGATAAAGGATTTGCAGTTTGTTTATATGCATTGCATGGCGTGAGGTGCGGGCGGGGCGCGTCAGTGCGCGCGCGATGCGTCCGGCGATGCACGCGTGCTTGGCCGCTGATGCGCAGTAGATCATTGTCCACGACAAGATTCGCACTATGGCTGATTGGTCTATGCTCGATCGCGAGTGGCCACCCGACCTATCCATCGATAACTATTCCTACGGTCTAAACTTGTACTATCAAGAGAAGCAGTCGATGTCCGAATACCTGCCGCCGCACGCGCAGCAATACCAGCCGTTGCCGCCTCCGCCGCCGTCGCCCACGGTCACGCTGTTGCTCTCGCCGTCCCAACTGCCTCCCGCTCCTTGCGCTTCTGCCTTCAATGAGTACGCTGTCGTGCCTAAGCCGTACGTACTACTTACTCATTTTGTTGAATTTGTTTTCCTCTCGCCTTCTCTCGTTTGTTATTGCGTTTTCTAATATCTAAACCAATGGGCTCTAAAAGCCTTGATTACACCGTAAATATTTTGATCTGCATAAGACTAATGAGACTATAGTTTGTAATGCCAATTTTAGATATATTATAAATTAAGCTATGCTAGACAATATCTATTACAAAACATGTTTTATGTACGTATTTCATATTTACTATGAAGTTAACGGTGGTAATAGTGTCAACATGGCAGGATGGTAACTCGATACTGGAATGTGAGAGCGAGCAATGAGCCGTCAGCGGCGCAGGCAGGGTAATAGCACCCACGTGTGTGCGAAAGCACGGGCTCCCATTGCCTCCGCCCACCTTGTTATGGACTATCTTTGTAGATGCAATACGTCACGCTGTTATTTTTATAATAATCAATTATAACCATCTTGTCAATTAAGTGCTCATAGTAACCTTTTATAAAAATAGAGTTCATAGTGGAATTCTGCAATAATTTTTTGAACATGCCAACCAATTTTATGTGCCACTACTCTACACGCATCCCCTGTGATAACAGTTTCAGTACTGTTGTGTATATAACAGCTTTCTTTTCCAAGACAGAGGTTGTGTAAGTTATGAGTACAAATCTCGACTAGCTCGGAATTTTTCCCATTTTAGTCCGTTTTGATTTTTATTATTTATGTTCATATCGTTTTGGGTTTATTATATATAAAAGATAAACGACGATTTTCTTGTTTTTATGAACTTTTAATATGATACTATAAACGATTTGCAACGGAGAAGCATTTTTTCACAAATAAAAGTACTTCTAAGTGTGTCGTACTTACTTAAGTTGAAAAACATGACCGAAATCACTATCTTGTCTGCTTGGCAGATGTTTTGTTACAAATAATAAAAAGCTCGAAGGTGCAAAGGGCATAAAAAAATTATCAATATCGACCCACAATTTAATCGTTACTTCAAAACTAGTCGTTCTTGATAATACATAAGCAACACATTTTCACAAATCAAGTTAGTATATTTGTCCAATGCCAATTTTCCGTCTGTATATCGATTTTACGGCTTACAATTCTACATATACATCAAAAGTGGATAAAGCACATTTTTGCCAATTACTGAATCTCAGAATTTTTATTCTTTTTTTTATAGCCGACGGATATTTTGGTCAATATTATAATTTGAATTTGGAAATGAATTTGATAAAAAGAAATCCATTGGTGTTAAAAAAAAATCCTGATTTTCAGTAATTAGCAAAGCGTGCTTGATCCCAGACACTTTTGATGTGTGTATTTAAAAAATTGTGCATTGCTTTCAACTGCAGCACCGAGCAAGACCAAAACACGCGCACGTTTTAAATTTCTCGGACATGAGGCATTGAAAGCAGGGCTATTGCTGATACAGGTTTTACACGTTAGCGGATGTGGATGTTGATGCTAATTTTTGATCTTAATATCAGCAGATTCAAATGCGGATGCTGATTGAATGTACAGTCAAGAGCACGTCAAGCTAGACACTTTGTACTTTGGACCGTTCTTATCGTAAGCTGGATTTAAATCTTAACTGTCAAGCTTGACGTGCTCTTGATCCTGTATCTAAATGAAAAAGCTATTTTATGATTTTGATTTTTTTAATGTACTTGTAACATTTATTAATAAAAAAAAAGTACCCTGAGTGAAACTAAAATGAAACTATTAACTAAACTTCGCTGTAATAACTGTAAGTATAAAAAAGGTCCTCTGAGTAATCCCATAAAACGAACAAAAAGATTCCATTGTAGTAACGACTTCAAGGAATAATCTACATAGGTAAAACTTACTTATTTTTAACTTACTTCAAAAAAAGGATGAAGTTCTCAATTCGACTGTACTTTTTTGTTACGCGATAATTTGTGAACCGAATTTGATGATTCTTTTTTGTTGGAAAGAGGGTACCTCAGGAGTAGTCCCATTTAAGGGTGGCAAACTAGGGGATGAATTTCGCGTTCCGGTTTTGCATACCTTCCGGTAACCGATTTCAGTAAAACATGGCAAACAGATGTAATTCCACGAAATTTTGATCTAAAGTGTGAGGTGAGATTATTAATATTATTAAGATTATTAATAAACGGGACTAGAATTATCTATTTTTAATCTTCGACGCAAAAAGAGGGGAGTTATGAGTTGGAAACCTTTATCTGTGTAGCTCTGTGTCTGTATCTTCCTTTGGCATCGTAGTTCATAAATGATTGGGCTGATCTCAAAGCGGTTTTCTTTCATTTGAAAGCTAGTTTAATCGACAAGGTTGACCGCTTTGTATGATGAACGTCTGTTCAGTTGTTCAAAGACCGTCAGCACCTTTTCCAATTAGTGCAGGCATCTCAGTCATAAAGTGTTTTTTTTTGGACACATGCATAGACAACCAAACTGTTTTTTATAACGCGTACACGCTTATAGTCCGCACTAGGGAAGCTCTGTATCGCGGGTGCCATGGACACATACATACACAACTACAAATTACACCTAACCTCACGAGAGAAATAAATGTAGGCCATACAAATATTTCTACCCGCCCGGGAATCCAACCCGGGACCTCTGCGTAGCAGTCCAGCATAGTAATCGTTCGGCCACGGAAGCAGTTAAATTTATTTTACTTCCACTTGAACTGTGAACTTAAACAACTTGAAATTAGGTGTACTTTTTAAATTCGATGACATTACAATCAAGTGATTTTGATTGATCTGACGTTGCAACCAGGACCTCAAGTCTTAAGATTATGTGACTTAAAAAATACATTAAATTTGAAAACTAATTTGCTAACTTAAGCGAGATAATAATAAAGATATGCATAGTAATTTCCTCGTTCAGTTCAGTTCACTGATCATTAGTGATTGAATAAATGAATGACATCAGTGCAATTCCTCTCTGACACTCTATTCCAACTCAGCTGCCATCTTAGCAGAATAACAAATATTCTCATAATTGTAACATAATTTCAGTGGAGTCGCAATCGAATGAAAATTTGCAGAATTCTGGACAGTGCAGACTACTCAACTCCCTAACTATTTACATTAGAACTATCGTGCTTGGGCTTGTTAAATTAGTTTCGCCAAGTTGCGAACTTACGGATGGTGATTGGTGAATTTATTGAGTTTTCGGTTACATTGTTTTGTGTCGAGGGTTTTTAAATTTACCACTTTAAGACTTATATTTGTGACAAGAAGTAGCCCATGTCCTTCTTCTAGGTCTCATCTATCTCTAATCTCTATACCATAGTTTACCAAAGTGGTCCCTACCCCAGTGAGCGGCGTAGAGTCCTGGGGCGGTAGGGGCTCGGAAGCAATTGTGTGGGTGGGGGCTTGATGCCGTCCAACGTAGCTACCGCATTTGAAAAAAAATTCTGGATTACCTATATAAACTACACTACATATGTATTTTTTCCTTATAATTATTTTTAGTTTGTGATTTTATTTCAAGTGGCGATATGACAATCAAATTTTTGAAATATTTAAAAGAATAAATATTTTGATTACAGTATTTCAATAGTTTTATCACCGGGAACTAAAGGAATAATTTAAAAGTCGATATTAAGTGGATACTTTCACTTGTTATTACTGATGGGAAAAACTTTTTTATTGTTCTATTTTTTTTAAAAAAGCGTGCTTTTTTAGACGCTTTTTAGTTTGAAGCTTCAAAAATCGTTTGAAATACGTTTAAACGCATACACTTTTATGTTAAAAAAGCTTGTAACGTTGCGTTGAAAGCGAAAATCAAAAGTATACCACTAAAGGTTTTAAGTTAAGTAAGTTTATTTACTAATTAATTTATTATTCACATTGAGGAATAAATTTATTCAGGAAACATAAATGGTGAGACTTGAAACTTAGGCACGTTGTAAAAAATGAAATTGCTGAGTATAGTATTTTTTTAAATGCTTTTCCTTTAAACGCCCACCTCCACTTGTTATACAAGCGTGACGTCACAATATTGGAATAAATATTTGATTGCGCCAACAAAGAATGTATTTTTAATGCGATTATACCATTATATGAATTTGATTTAAATGTAATAATTATTCTGAGATTCAATGCTAGAACATGATTATATGAGACAATCAAAAAAGTGGAAGAAAACCCATAGTACCTCTATTATTTCGTAAGTTCAATGTGTAAAATAGCTTCAAAATAATTTATTCATGTATTCATGGGCAATTTGAGTTCAGGGAATATTAAAGAACACAAAAAAACATTGAATAACCGTGCGTACAGAATTCCATACGAATATTTTATTTATTATTTACAATATTGCATCTGTCGCAGTGATGGTAAGAGGCATGACGGTATGACTGTCGGTCCATGGAAGCTAGGGAGACAGCTAGTGTGGGACGCAACCTGTGTGGACACTGTACCACCCTCTCATGTCCTTGCAAGCGTAGGCGGCACAGGCTCTGTGGCCAGATTGACCTAGAACCACAAAAGGCTCAAATACGCCAACCTTGCTCTATGCTACAACTATTTACTTTTTTTATGTATCTACCTGGTACTATATATATTTAGGAACACTGCCATTTAAAAAAAATGTATGTAGAATTAGTAACAAATTATCATTTTGCAATGTCATTTTGTTATTAAAACTTACATTTTAAAATATTATAGAAAAAATTACATGGAACGCTTAAAGTAACGTCGAAAACTTTTTTTTTAATATACGAGTACGCACAAAAGTAAAACAAAAATAATAGTAGTAAACGTAAAATCCTGTAAATTTATGTATTTCATGGTGTTTATGACTGTGGTGTGTGTGATTTGTGAACAAATTACCTAATAAAAAATCATTCATCCCCTAGTTTGCCATCTTTAGATGTGGAATATGTTCTTCAAATTTAAATGGGACTAGTACTGAGGTACCCTCTTTCCAACAAAAAAAGAATCGTCAATATCGGTTCACAAATTGTGAGCCGTATGCCGTTAATTGTGAGTTATCGCATAACATACGCGACATGTAAAAAAAGTACAGTCGAATTGAGAACCTCCTCTTTTTTTGAAGTCGGTTAAAAAATATAACAAAGCCGGATTTATGGTAGTAATTTATTAATTTGGGATAACAACAGCAAATATTGATAGATTACAAAAAATTGATTACATATTACAAAGCCAGTAACAGTTATCCTCGCTTTATAAGTACATTAAAAATAAAAACAGAGCACGGGCTGTCTATAAGCATGATAAATAATAATACAGATTATATACATACATATAATTGTGAAAGAAATAAGTAAACTAAATACGTACACTTATATACAAACAATACTTACTATACACAATAAAACTTAATATTAATATTTATTATACACTATACCAACATATGAATACAACTTAACATTAAATCATAAATCATAAATACTTCTAACATATGTCTAACATTATAAAAATATCACACTATACCTATAAAAGAAATGAGTAAATAAATGAGCAAAATAAAATAAATTAAATGTACCTACGCATCGCGTTTGTAAATGTATTCTTTAATGTTTGACTGAAAAGAATGGTTTTTATCTACAAAGGGATCAACGTCATAGAATTATTTGTTGTAACCACTAACTAATCTTGTGAGCACAGAGTTGCTGCCGTAGTTTGTGCAGTGAAATGGTACATGAAAAAGAGAATTATGTCTGGTACGACGGGCAGGCACTCGTAAACTTATTTGCTGTAACAAATCTGGGCAATCCAAACGACCACTGAGTATATCAAACAAAAGACCCATATCCAACAACTCACGACGCTTCTGGAGACTTAACAAATTGTATGTGCGACAGACATAAACGTAAGGTGAATGATGATCGGTTAATCTACATTTATAAGTCAAATGCTTTGGGAACCTCTTTTGGATTCGTTCAATTTGATTAATATAAACACTATAAAGTGGCGACCATGTAGGACTACCATAGTCCAATTTTTTTTGCACAATTAAACGATTGACAAGTACATAGAACAAAGCCCAAGTCCCTATATACCCTGTTAGTGATACTGTTAAAATGATGAGACATAAGCATTTTGAAATCAAAATAAACACCCAGGTCCCGCACAATGTGGGTCCTCTCAATAGCGATACCACTGAAATGGTACGGATATACAATTGGATTTATTTTACGAGTAAAACTTATACATTGACATTTACTGCCGTTGACTGTGATTCTGTTACTACTATAATAATTGTACAAATTGTTTAAATCTTGTTGTAATAGCTCACAGTCAGCTGTGGATCGGACTTGCATGTAAATCTTTTTGTCGTCGGCATAGAGTAAGTTCTTAGCGTTAGTTATGTGATTATTAATATCATAACTATAGGCTTGTAAAACAGAGGTCCAAGGTGTGAGCCCTAAGAGACGCCGGACGGAATTGTAAAATAATTGGACCTAAATCCGCCCAAGACCACAGCCTGAGAACGATTGGTATAATATATATATAATAAAATGCATTTAAAAGAATTCCGCGCGCTCCGAGCTATTGAGAGGGAGAGTAGAAAAGAAACAAAAAAGACGTCGAGAGGACTGATGCACTGCTGCACGTTATACTCCTACTTACGAGCAAATGTAATGAAGAGTTTATTTTTTCTTTTCTTTAAGAAAGTCACGGAGTCATTGCCATAAATCAACTATAGGTAGTCGCATCGACGCAATCGCGCATTTGCATCGATGCAACCACCTATAAATCGCTAGTGTCGCGAAGCAATCCCGCGTTAGAATCGCAGCTGATAGTCGCCGTGTGTAACCGCTCTAAAAAGTGTGTTGTACACCCTTTATATTAAATACATTTATATAGTATTTACTATTTATATAGTACTTCAAATGAGTATAAATCATAGGCGAGATTAATTTACATACTAAAACACAGACTTTAAAACACTTTTTGAAATTCCGTTGACTTAGACTACAATCTGTATTGTAACAAAGTATATTTACTTATGCTGTATAACGAAGTCAAGGGTTCATCAGCTCGCCTGTTGTTTGTACCTCGTTGTTAGATTATTTTACAGTGTCAAGGTCATTATGGAAATCCCTAAACCGTCTCAGGTCACAAGTTGGTCGATGTAGAGACAACATGGTGAGACAGGGCTACATTAACCCATTAACAAAATCGTTGTGCTTGTGGATCTTCCACACAAACTATGTCTCACTTGCTCTCATGCCCACTGTGTCCGACTATGTTGGTTTTTAATACTGTCGTAACTCAAAATTGTCGAATCGATAATTTAAAAAAAAATTAATGAAACCAGTTTATACATATATTCTCGTTTATATACAATATAAGTACTATGTATAAATAAAAATAATCACATTATTGTCAAGAAGATCAATTCAGTATTATTTTTTTAATTTTTTAATCGTTATAATTGTTAATACAAAGACACTTTCGATCCAGCTGGATTCCAACTAAAGTCTTCCAGCAAACCGTGCCAGACGCTGTGCCAACCAAGCTACCGAAAGAACCAGCGGACCTTACGAATTTTTTCTATGTGCTTGTTGCTTGTTTTTGGTTTTTAACGACTTTTTGTCCCTGGTTCGTTCCGTGTCTTAGTTGGCATAGCGTCTGACACGTGTTGCTGGAAGACAGTCCAGCCGGAACGAAGGATTTTTTGATTTTGATCATTATTTTCCTGAAGTCGTCAAATGTTTCGAAATCTTTTGTGAAGCAAGTGCGTTTTTTATCCTAAGCTCTACATTTAAGGAGCTACAAACTTGATCGTGTAGGTATTATGTGGCCACAGATAATCTCCCCGGGTAACTATCACTACCCTTCTTGTTTCTACTACTCAGCTGTATTCCTGTTTCGGATTGACGAGTAGGGACAATCAGGGCAATCACCGACACAGTAAACCAAAAATATTACGTTCCATGATCGACAACGCAAACTTCTTTCAATATGCACTTTTCAACGGGCGGATCATTTGATTATCAGCCGGTTTGAAATTCTGATTTAACATAATGCATGTTTCCAAATAAACAACGGCAAAACTTTAGAAGTCTTTTATCGGGTCTATTTTTTTTACAAACATCGCAATAATTGTTTCCATTTGGAAACAAGACCACAGTTTTATCATAGTGTAGTTCCCCAACATATTTTGAGCGACGTTTGACATCAAACGAATGAAATCATAGAAAGGTTGCCTCAATGGATTGTGTATCTGCCTCCGTGACCGAAAGGTTACCATGCCGGATTGCCACGCAGAGGTCCTAGGTTCGATTCCTGGGCCGGGAGAAATATTTGTATGGCCTACATTTTTTTCCTCTCTTGAGTTTAGGTGTAATTTGTGGTTGTCTATGTGTGTGTCCATGGTACCCGCGACACAGGGTTTCCCTAATGCGGGACTATGTTGAGTGTGTGCGTTATTATTATTATCTCCGATTATATACACATATGTACGAGTTTATATATTTTTGTGTTTTTAAACGCGTCCAATCCGTTCTCCTTCCCGGTTTTCTTGTAATCTATAAAATAAAACTGGACATTCGCAAGTATAGTTTGATATCCTACTACTGTTTGATTAAACGAATACAAACCGAGTCGACATTTTTAAATTCTGGAATTAATGCAAGTCCAATATTTCGATGATCCGCCAACAATTGTTTATCTGGAACAATACATTTGTGGGTCACGAGATAGGAAAGAATAGTCCACCTTCGATACTTGGAATTCTGTTCTGTCACATGTGAAGGAATAGAAATATTTCTTGACTATCTTAGAGAACCCTAAAAAGGAGACGGTGAGGCTTGAGTCCATAAGTATGGGTTTTTTCGAACAAACTGCTTTTGGTATCGACTTCAAATTTGACGTAATTGTATAAATACCTCGATTGCCTCATCTTATACATTCATGGCATATAATGTGAATGTATGTTTTTTAACATTCTAATGCACTTGTTTTGAAGAATAAAAGGTAATTTGCATTCGTGCTGTTAACCCTGTGGTTTCCCAGATATGTTTCCTGTATGTGACTACCAATTTACACTTACGTCGAGATCAATCAAATGAAAGGCCTTGTTTTGATTGACAGAATACTGAATATTAATGGAACGTTTTGAGGTATAGTTCAGTATTTGGAAAATTTTGTACAGCATGGTATGTTGCAACAAAGCCAATATTTCATAAAATTATTGTACATCGACCCTGGAAGCAATCTTGTCGTGATTCGAAAAATTGAAGCTTTAAAACTCATTGCTCACACACAGCATTGTCCATATGTTTTGTAAAAAAAATATCGTCGTATCATCAGAAATCCTATACCAAAAAACACGGTTTTTTTTCTAATTCCAAATTAAAGAAAAGCCATTTTCTCAATTTTTCTTGATACCAGCATTCCAGCGTCGACATCATTAATATATAGTGTTACTGTATTACTATTTACAAAATATACTATTTACAAAGATCTTATATTCTGAAGAAGACTTTATTGATAATAAGTCGCAAAAAGGTTAAGAAATTCCTATTGCAAATAATAGGCCAGTATAATTATAAATTGAGGCTGTTATCGCTAACTAGCTGTTTATGATGAATAAACGACCGTACTTTATCAACTGTGCAGTTATTATGGGAATTACAAAACAATCCAACGTTGTTTTCATTAATAAACTACACTTTTCTTTCGCTTTGTCCATAAGTTAGAATCGCAGCATTCTGTAGTCTAAAAATAGTTGATTATTTACATTTTTATTGAATTGATATTCAATTATTTCTTAAGTGAAATTACCATAATTACTCCACTAGTTTGTTATAATTATTAATACAAAGATCGAACACTCAGAAAAAATTCCTTCGATCCGGCCGGATTCGAACAGACGTCATCTAGCATACCGTGTCAGACGCTATACCAACTAAGCCACGGAACGAACCAGCGGACCTCACGAATTTTTCTATGTGCTTGTTGTCGTGTCTTTGTATTCGGTTTTTCAACGGTTTTTCAACTTTTTAGTCCTAGCGCCATCTGACTCGAATTGCGTTGCTTTGGTAATCAGGATCACATTTTCATTATAACAAAATATGAAATATATGCACCAACAAACCCTCACAAGATTATGACGTATCCTCAATAGAGGCATAGAATCTTGATAATACAATAAACAGCTTTACTTTATTGATTGGTAGATTCTAAAAATAATATTATAAAATGTTCGTTCCACAATTTGAAAGACTTATTATCTCTTATAGGTACAATATGTTACGGAGAAACAGGTTTTATTTTCGAATATTACGACCATTGAATTAACTACTAACTTTCGTAGAACACAATGTTTTACCTCTGTACGCATGTACGGAATAATTTATTATCCTACCAATTAGAAGGCAAATGTTGTTTCATATAAATGTATAAATCAATTCAGTAAATGACTTTGCCATTTAGTAAGTAACAAGGTAAAAATGTTAACAATGATGAATTAATGTCCATTCTCTTCATTTTTTGAAACGCCCTTATCTTTAGAATGTGATATTTTTATGCAGTGTACAATCTTGCCTTTTTTAAAGCAATTGCAGTACTTAATTGTATCAATTAAGCGTAAGAAGGTATTCTGTGCTAATAAGTAATTAAGTAAGTATTTTATAGGGAAATCGTTCTTATTAGACAAGCTATCTCACAATAATTTACAACGAAACAATAAACTGCAAATAACTAAACAAAATTGGTCTTATAATGTTTACCTGTCTTCTATATATTATTAATTTTTTATTGGATTTCACAACATTTAACCACAGCGATATTGATAGTTTTTTGAGAAATAACTCCACTAATTTGCTATAACAATTAATACAAAGATCGAACACAAAGAATAATTCTTTCAACAAGTCAGGAGTCGAACCTGCGAATACCGTTCCCTCGCTCTTTCAGATGAGCTACAAGTCGAGTTTGCAGGTATATTTTCTTGGTTTTTTTTTTTAGTATTACCTATATCGCTCTCATTACTCGAATGTCTGTAATAAAATAGATAAATATTATTTATAATTAAGCCACAACCATTAAATTAAATAAAACACAAATGTTTGAACTTTTTTAACTTAGTTATAAAAATTGTACTTCTTAAAGGTGTCTTATACTTAGTAGATTTTTAACCAAGTTCAAACAAGGAGGGGTTCTCAATTCGACTGTATTTTTTTGTAATTTACGCAGTTACCTACTCCGACATTTAAAAATATTCCACCTCTAAGGGAGGTAAACTAGGGGATGAATACTTTTCATATTTATTCTTCTCTTCAACTTTGACTATACAGGGTTATTTGTAAAATACTAACAATCTCGCGGTACTACTAATATCATGAAGAACAACTTTTGTTCCATGACTATTAAATAATTTGCCAGAATTTACTTTCATACAAAAAAAAATATTAATTTTTTTTAACGGTTTTTTTTTTGTTTTTACTTCTACATGGCATGATCGTAACTTAATTAGAACTTGTATAACTCTATTCATATTATTAAAATTGTTTTAGTATTATAAAATTTCTAAAACGCAATAAAATTTAACATTTTCATGCCAATTTTGGTCTAAGTATGAAAACTGTTACTACCTTAAGCAACACTTTTTGTAAACCATATTTTAAATAAATAAACACCATTCATTCACCTATTTATTCGTTCATTCTTCTAATATTCTACTAATACGAAAATACGGAAAAATAGTTGAATAGTACAGAATAGAAGACAAGTCACACTGTAGTTGTATTTTAAACCAACTTCAAAAAAATGGAGGAAGTTTTCAATTAAACTTAATTTTTTTGGATGTATGTTACGCAGTAACTCCGTTTGTGAACCGATATTAATGAATATTTTTTTTGTTAAATTTACCAATTCTGGTCCCAATTAAATTCGACTAAAATATTCCACCTCTAAGGGTGACAAACTAAGGGCTGAATCCGGTTTCGCGCACTTTCCGGTAACCGATTTCAATCAAACTTGGCAAATAGACGGAATTCCATTAAGTTTTGAGGTCCGTTTTTTTAGTACTCTGTACTGATGCTATTATATTTGAACCAATATATAATAAGTAATTCAGTGCCTAGTAGTAGTTATCTGGTGATAAACTAAAGTAGTGAAACGGTGCATGTGACTTGGCGGGTGGTAGCGCTAGTATCGCTATATTTAATCTTGGCATCAATACGGAGTCACGCCGACTACATAAACTATGCACTTTCGCTTTTGGGACAGTTTTTTTTTGCAGTCCCTCTTCCTTTTCTATTCCCGTGATTAAGTATGTGACATATATACATACTTTGGACTTTTTCGAGGGTCTATAGACACCGCGAATACACTGAAATATTTACAAAGCTTATTGTACATTAACCAAACGGTCGAGTTGCGTCTGATGATTCTTTTCAATCGACATTCAAATATTGTTGTTTTTCTCGCTAATGTACCATGCGTGCACGTTGTTTACGACGTTGGTGTTCAGTCTGCGGACTGTGATTAGGTTATGAACTTGTCAAACAAGTCTTATTGCCTATTCAACACGTTGCGTGAACAATCGAACGTTGTATTTTACAGCGATGACGTAATGACTTGTTTAACAATTAATCACGGCTGTTGTATCAGACTTGCCTATTCCTTTCTGAAATCAGTACTTTTTTATGTTTATTGCATACTTATAAACTGTTTGATGTATATGAGGTACATGCGAATGATTACCATGACACAAAAATATTCGTATGTTTGGCCATTTTTCTTAACTATTTTCGATCATTTACCGGTTGATTTGTGAATTAAGGACAATGTGAATAAAGCTGGCACTGGTGAGGCGTCCATATACTTGGATTCCCACCGGCTTGCCTAAAATTTTCCACGTATATCAAAACACTGTACGAGATAGCGCGTATACTCACTACTTAAAAACTTTGCTCAAAATATTCATTAATTAATGTGTAGTAAGTAGCCTGGGGTCTTACCATGAACTCTTATTGGGATTCAGTTTATGTCCTCAATCAATCGTTGTGAGACAGCGCTACATGAAGTGTATTTCACCATCCCGCTTTTTTGTCGTTACGAACCTATACTGAACTGTAATAAGAGTTTATGGTAAAGCCCCTGTCCTTGATAATAGAGAGCTTCGCGATGGATCTTATTAACCAATCAGTATCCGAGTTAAGCTGGTATTTTTCGGCTTTCATTTCATTCAGAAAACCTACGCACATTATCAAAATTCACGCACACATTCGCAAGTCTGCTTTCATACATTGATAGAAATGGCTCGCCGGTAACCCGCTAATGAAAGAGTTTTTTTTTTTTAATTTATTTAATACATTTTACAATGGTTTATTACATGGACGAATATTCACTTAAATTTATACCTTATAACTTACCGCGTGAAGGTTGATTTTTAAAGACCCGCCAATTAGAAAACTTGCCGCCAATATGTTTCTTAGGAAATGATTGTTGCCAAGTGTAAAACTTTTTTTAATATTATACAAATATTATAATAACATAATAATTAAAAAAGGTCTATTCGTATTTTATAAATATTAAGCGATAAATAGCGTTCCAAACATGTTTGTTTAGGTGTTTTATTTTACTAGGCCTAGCCTACGTAAAGGAAAGAGAAGATCGTGTTAATTAGCAGTTTCAATTAAAAAGTAAAGTGGCAACAATTGCATTCACTTGTCGCGATTCTCGCGATATGAAAGTTTGTTTACAAGTAATTAATTGTTAAAATAATGTAATAAAGTAATAAATTTTATATTTAGCGTTATGGAACCAGAGAAATTAACTTTACTGGTGTCTTGTCTGTTAATAAGTGTTGTTTTAAGTTTCACCAAGGCGTCTTTTTTAGATTTTTTAACAGGTACATTTCTTTGTTTTTTTCTGTACTATTTATTTGCAAAATGGTTACTTTAGTCCAATTCAACTATTATACTATGCACGCCTTTTACGAAAAAAAACTTTTGTTAAGGTAAGCGATTTTTTTTAATCGGGTTTACTAACGAAAATTTTTCACACCTCGCCACTGATAGCTGGTATTCTTTGATATGATGATAATGTTACAAATTCGCAGTTTCAGTGGTATTACTTCTATATCATTTGGAATAGATGGCGCCTGGCTTTCTAAAAAGTCCAAAACAAACACTGCCACCACTGCAGTTGTATTGAGACATTGTTGCGGATGATCTAGAGAGGCATATACATATACACTCTTTGTTTTGTCTTGGCTTTTACATAGTACCGACTGGATTTTGGCTATTAATTTGGCGTGCGCTCAACGTCGTACAGCAGATTTCGGTATATATAGCTACCCAAAACTAAAACCCAACCAGTTAGCTTCTTGCCAATCTCTATCGGTCCCCTATAGTTGTTCGCTTGCATGACAAAGGTAAAACCTTGTAGTTCTTAAACGTGACTACTAAAAGTTGCATAACGAAGAGTGTATACTTACACGTTACAGGTTGCAAACCGAAGAGTGTATACTTACACGTTACTCGGTCTACCGTAATCTGTATTTACTGGACCGTCTGGTGTTAACCTATGCAAGGACAGTACGCAAATATCTAGTACCACCCTGAAAAATCGTCACCTCATCACATGCATCACCTCATACAAGCATGTCGGTGTCTACCGTACTGTTTTTAATATGTGCGTGTAAATCATAGTTTCCCAAAGTGGTCCCTACCGCCGAAAAGCCGTTGGCAGAGGCCTCGGAAGCAACTGGGGGCGTTGATGCTGTCCACAGGGTGCCACCGCATTTGAGAAAAAACCTGAATTATCTTTACAAACTATACTACAGTTTTCTTCCTTGTGATTTTTTGTGTTAATATAAAAAAATCGTGTTTTCAATTATTTTTTTGTGTTGGTAGGCGTTGAAATTTTTTATCTTGTGTATAAGTAAGTAAGTGGGCGGTGATTTTACGGTAAACGTTATTACTGTCCATTATCATCATCATCATCATCAACCTATTTTTAGGGGTTAAAGTATGAAATTGCCGTTTTATTGCAATAGGTTCTTT
>NW_020653200.1:8960795-8963581 GCF_003589595.1 Hyposmocoma kahamanoa
AACAATTTAGATTTTCAGTACAAATCGGCAATTTCATACTTTAACCCGTATTACGTTCCACTACTGGGCACGGGTCTCCTCTGAGGTGCGGGTTTAGGCTACAGTCGGCCACACTACCTACCTAGTAGTGTGCCTTTTCTGACGTGCAAGTATCATCACGATGCATTCCTTCACCGAAACGCTCATAGTAAATTTCAAATTAAATTTCGCACATAAATTCCGTCAAACTCAGAGGTGCGGACCCGGATTCGAACCTACGACCTCTGCTTGCGAGGCGGTAAGTCAAATCAAACCATGAGGCTACCACGGCTCTATGTTACCGTCCATGATCGGGTTAAATTTGTGTTGGTGTATGGAATTGAATTCATTTTATCGACCCTGCTGATTCCATCTATGGACCTGAGTTATGTTTATATAGTCGGTTGTTCAAATTGTTAACGAAGTTAACAACGATGGACGTTACATTTGTGAATTGAAATTACATAATATAACCGTCACTGACCTATCCGTATCCAATCGATTTTTTTTCCGGGGGGTCGATTCAGAACCTTACGATAACTCTTTTCATTTTTATTCACTACACCCGAATCGAACTCAAACAGTCGTATTCGAAACCGAACCGAAATGACGTCACACTCGAACTTCTCGACCGGCAAAGGCTACAAACGTTATTCAGAACACAGTTATCGAATGAAAGTTACGGAACGTCCTATTGTTTACAAATCAAGAGTGTAATATATAAATCTATTATTATTTTAAATAAAGTCTGGATTTTGTTCAACTTTATTAATTTATTTTAAAGCTATTGCATTCCAATGTTTAAGGCATTTATGTATATAAAAGGATTTTCATTTTTCTTATAATCTATTTCACCGACTAAATTCGTAAACTGTTGGATAACATTATCGTATCCGAATCCGAATCGAACGATTCGGTTAAAATATCGAAGAGTTCTGAATCAGACTCCAGGTCGGTCAGGTCGGTCAATTTTTTTTCCAGGTGGTTGGCCAGCAAGTTTCGATTAGAATAATACCCATTAGCAAACGCAGCTCAGTAGCTACATATTTTGTGCGTATACATACGCGTTACGGTGTCATAAATTATTTTGCCAAATCGTTACCTGCAATACTTCACTTTAGGCTACTATAAATACAAGGGTGGCCTTACACGGCCTGCTCGAACAGTTAGCCAATGAATAACATACACGGGCCGCTCTTGCAGTTATAGTCACCACTTGAGGCTGCCGTTGATAACTGTTGGAGTAGTTGTGGAAGCGTGCTGGGCCCATAACCGAAATGTAGTAGAAAATAAATAAAATAGTTGTATTAAAAATATGTATTTAGAGTGAAAACACGAAAAAATATAGGACAACGGACGAGCTTATTTTACGTCAGATATAAAAACATCACAAAAAGAAATACATTGAACTGTTTGTTTGTAGCCAGTACGAGTACAATAAAAACTTCAACAGATACTAATTGCAGCAGTTGGTGGCAACTGCTCAACAAGTCACAATTTAAATTTCATTCAAATTTTTAGGAAGAAGCACTACTACTGCTGCTTTTGCTCAGACGACGGCGGGGCGGCGGCGTAGAATTTACTGCTGCGAAAATGCGCACGTGACATGGAACGAAGAGCGCGGGCGGGAAACCGCGCTCGAACAATCGACAGCTCGAGCAGTCAGTGTATGACTGCTTGACTGCACGATGAAATTTCACCGCGCTGCAAACCGTCCGAAGCAGTCGCAACTGCTCGAGCGGTTTGGCGTATGCATGTACATAGAAGACAGTAGTTTGCTATGTGGTCGCAGCTTGAAGCAGCCGAGACTAGCTGCTTCAAGCTGCCCGTATATGGCCGGCCTTAGTGTGATATTGGCCGACCTTGAACAAAGCGCCCACTGCCTAGTAACACACTTTAATGTTGTTACAATACTCCCATTCACCTTAAACAGTTGCACAATAGATCGCGAGAATAACTTTATCATGTTTAATAACAGTAAAAGTGCACCTGCTCGTTCACACAAGCAGTTGTCAATGTCGTTTTCCTACCAGGAATGCCAATGTTTTTATACAAATAACTCATTGGGAAGAAAGGAACGTGACCTACGACTCTGCAACACAGATTGTGCCACCAAGTTTGTGTTTCTGATTAGTTGTTGATGCTACGAATACACTAAAGAGAGTCACTCGATAATAATAATATTTACTTATTTCGTACTTAAACAAGTTACAGCGTAAGTTACTAAAAATTTCAACTTCTACACAATTATATTTAAACTTTCAGTTTCCAACCCCCTAAACTTGATAAAAGGGCCGTTTCCTCATGCTCCTACTGGGTGCTCCTAATGGTTGAAGCACGAGGACTAATATGTCCTTATGCTCCTATCATGACGTCATATCTAATAAGCACACTGAACTAGATTAAAAAAATAACAAAATAGGAAGTCAAAAATATCTATATTTCATAGGTAAGAAGAAAATTACACTTGAAATCGTCACTTTGTCACACGTCTCATTCGCAAAAGCAGATTTACCTGAGAAGAATGATCAAGAAACTCTAGTGGTTGCTGTATAAAATTAATATAATAATTTAAATGTACATACAGAAACAACCTGAAAGAGCTAAACGGATCGTAGATTTTTGTCATCCAAGTACCTACGCAGAAGTTGTATTATAACCTTAAATACAAATTAAAAAACGAGTTCTTAGGTTTTCGCGATTGTTACACATAGGAAATGAAACTATTTTTCCGAATTTAAATTGCGTATATTTGTTTTTTCAAACAA
>NW_020653200.1:8963681-8969721 GCF_003589595.1 Hyposmocoma kahamanoa
AGTAGTCAACCGTGACCATGGGACCTGTAAAGGGCCCGAAACGTCGGTTTGTTTGAAAAAATAAATATACGCGATTTGAATCCGGAAAAATAGTTTCATTTCTTAAGTACAAAGTTTTTCTTTCACTATAGTTTTAAACCTCGTAAATGGCATGGTTTGAAAATCAACCGGAATCTTATTATATACGTAGATAGAAGCGTATACATTGCCCCATAAATGAATTTGTGACATTGTGAAGACGGATATCAAGAACAACTAGTTTATTTTTATTTCACTTATTAATTTTATTAGTAGTATGTCTGTCATTATTTTTCATAAAGAGACTATAGTCCTATTGTTTTAGGACTTAGATTCTCCATATAAGACATACAACTATACAACTATTCCCCCGGAACCGCTTCGTGCTTGCGATAAGCTGTTTAGAACCAAAGTAGTATTGTTTACAATATGTTTATTAATTTAATCATATTTCTTACTATAAATAACTAATAAAACTTGTTCAGTTTCTTCAAAGTATAACGTTAATAACCATTTAATTAATTTCTTCTTAACTTTATTGAAGTTTTCTTAGCTTTTTTCTTGAAGTAGGGCAAATAGAAGCTCGAAACCTCGCGGAAAGCATAAATCGTGGGTCATTGAATAAATTTGTCTAGTTATGTGCAATTTTTTTAAATTGTATAAACAAACCCGCGATCTTTCGTAAATACCACAGACCACATAAAGTGGTAAATACCACAACCACATAAATCCTAGTAATAGACTGGTTAGTGGGCGGGGTCACCAGACCAGATTTATCACCAAACGGGCCTAAGAGTGTCAACAGAGCGTCGCTCAAATGTGATACTTGATTATTTTGTGGAAAAATAATAAATAATAAAATAAATATGCCGAATTGTGCCATTATATCATGTCGCGTAAGAAGCCAAAGTTTAAAAAATACTCCGGGAGTGATTTCATTTCATCAATAAGTACTAAAACTCTGTATTTTCTAATAAATTTTGAACAATACAATATTATAATTTCGAAAGAAAACTATTCTCTTGCAACTCGGTAATAACAATATATATTGGTTGCTAGCCATCGCCGCCGTCAAAAGAACAATTCGAACGACGCTCAATGAATTGCTTGCACTAGTGTCGTATTACACTTGGTACTGGGTCCGCGTGTTGTAATCAAATTATCGATATGTAGAAACCCTGTATTTAGAAACCCGGTTTTGGTTTAGTTCAACATTGTTTTTTATTATAGCGGTAGGTACCAATGTGTAAACATAAATTGTTTACAGGTATTTAAAAGCTAACAATTTTGATTACTGAAATGTTTGGTCCCAACACTCGCAATACTTTTTTTAAATTTTCAATTTAAGTATAAGCGATATATTAATGGAAACAAGGAAATATAGATAGAAAAGGTAAAGTGTCGATAATTTTACAATATTTTTACAATAGATAATTTTACAATGCACGTAAGTTCGTGGAGTATCAGATGAAGACTTTATAAGATTGGAGATTTTCTTTCCCTTATCTACATGATTCCTATCTCCCTACTTGCTTATTATACGTTACCTTCGTCGGCTTGAGTTCTTAGTTTTATCACAGGCATGATGTACATTTGCAGTTTTTGTATTGATTTTTTTAGTTTCCCGCCGGATCCTTTTTAAAGGAGAAATGGGCTGAAGCACAGGCAGCAAAAGCTGGGTACCTACTAAATATAGCACCATTTGCTGTAGGCATTTCGTGACATCACATTAAATTATATACATATGAATAACAACCGAAAAATTCATTACGGAATAAATTATTTGGTTAATCAGGTAGTATATGACATGAAACTCAGAGTCGCATTCACAAATTATAGACCACATCTAAATGTGAAAACATTTCTGAAGCATTGTCAGTCAGCGTCAGTTATTTTTCGTCAAGTTCTCATGAAACAAATGGTTCGCTTCTTCGCCTTCGGAAATAAGTATCTTCATTTTCTTGACAAGCTCGTCGACGCTATAGGGGTAGTCATGTTCAGTCTGCTTTTGGCGATGAAGTACCATGCAAGACGACTATCTATAGCTGGTTTGCAGAACTTAAACGCGGTCCTGTGAATCTCAGTGACGAATTTCGTGATGGTCGCCCATCCACAGCTGTGAACAACAAAAACATCGATGCTGTGCTCCATATGATCAAAACCATAGATATAAAAAATAATCTCAGTACAGAGTACTAAAAAAACCGACCTCAAAAGTACGTGGAATTACGTCTATTTGCTAAGTTTTATTGAAATATCCCCTAGTTCGCCACTATACAGGACTTGACACGTAGATAATAAAAATAGGTTCTCACTACGACACTACTCAAAGTATATTCAGAGAAAAACGCCTTGAATTGGAGAAATAGCAAAATCAACCATTAAAGTAATTGCTCCTAAATTAATCTTAGGCGCTATTTATGAAAATGAATCTTCATGCAAGAACAGCCACCCTTCGAGGTGGATGATTTTCTTCAAAATGAAATGGAACCACTATGGAAGTACCCCTTTTCCACCAAAAAAAGAAACATGAAAATCGGTTCGCAAATACTGGAGTTATCGCGTAACATACATACAAATAAAAAAAAGAACACACAGACGAATTGAGAACCTCCTCCTTTTTTGAAGTCGGTTAAAAAGGGGAGACATGTAATTATGCTATGTAAGGTCGGGTACCGATGTCGCTACTTTTTAGCTTGTGTGCAATTCAAACTTTACGCTCTATTATCTACTACCATAACTTAAAGATTATTATTGGGTAGGGCTTAAAACGTGAAAACGACGTAACACAATTTTAAAATTTAACAAAATTAAACTTACAGACACTTGAGTAGGAGTTATATTACAATATTTCAGTATTTTTTTCATCCTGGTTCAGCCATTCACCACAGGTGGCGTTTTAGTAAAAGTGCTACTAGTATATAATAGCTAACTATTACACGTTATATGGCGCTGAAACTCATTTTTCGTTACACTAAGAACTCACGAAGCGGTTTTCACCCGCATTTGCCGCGGGACCACGGCATTTGTAGAATGTAATAGTTAAGTATGTAAAATTAGTAGCACATTTCACGGCGCGTTTTACGTCTGTAGTGGTGACGATTGCTCGCGGTTGCTGCGGCGAGGTATTAGTAGAACCCCGCAAGACGCGATCACCTGCTCCGATCACGATCCGATGCCGATCACGCTTTTGGCGGCTGTCGTCGCCCGCGCACTTTAGCGGTCGGTTCAGGCGCAATGTGGTGCAGGCGCACGCGGGCAGAGTTCTCTTTTAACCGCGCGACTTGCGCTCTTGCGCACTAACTTCGCGGTCCGTTCCGCAATCGCAACGGCTTCGTGCCCGTAACCGCGGCGCCTACGTGCCCTCACAAACTTGCAGAGTCGTGAGTATTGAAATAAAACCGCTGTCTAGCAGAACCGGCGGGCGCGAATGGAAACCGCTCCGTGAATTGTTAACCTTATTTACCTTTTTTTTTTGCGTGGGGAAATCCTCCGAGTATACCTCTCCGCCGCGGGGGCAGCGAGAGATTATGCCGGACTTCTACCGGCTAAAACCCCACGGCTAAACCTTATTAACCTTAAACTGACGCTACTCAACAAGTTATGTGGTCCTACCTAATCGATAGTTAGAAACCATATGGCCATGTGGCATTTAATATTAAAAAATATTCCATTTTTCATACTATACCTACACTGGTACTGGTATATTATTATTATATTAATGTAAATTATTATTATTTTCTTAATGGCAACCACTAGGCTTGGGCCAGTGCAAGTTTTATAAGAATGATATAAAAAATATGGCGATCGTCTCTAGTGTCAGTTTTCCATTATACGTTATCACAACTTAAAAATTATAACTACTCTTCGTTTAATCTACGAGTATAATGGAATTTAAATATCTAAATTATGTAAAACAATAATACACATATATTTTTCTTCAAGCAACAGCAACATACAAATTAATATGAAACGGTTGTTCGATATATGAGTTGTGTTAAAGTTACTCGAAATAAAATGTTTAGTAATAATAATAATAATAATAAAATAAAAGAAAACAATTTAACGCGAATGCCTTTCGCTTCGATATTTTAGGGACTTTAATTACAATACATTACATACATACAAATTACAATTAACGTATAAGAAATTCAAACATTTCAGTAAAAAATTATTGTCGATAAAGTAGTGTCAGTCATAGTAAATGAACATCACTATATTTGAGTCTAGAAATTTCTATGAGACAAAAGGAAAACATTGAATTATTATTGAAATATTAGTAACTAAAAATCTAAATAACCGGTGGAATGTTATCTCACTGGTTATAACATTTTTGTTTTCACTCCAATTTTCTCAAGGTGTATCGCTACAACTTGGCATTTTCAAGTTTTACGAGAGATCTTGTATGTACAACGATCGCCATATCACTGTAGTGATGTTTGTAGGCATGCCACCTCGAAATGATCATTTTGATCATATCGAGGCGACACGAACCACGCCCATATACCAAGTCTCCCCTTTTTTTCTATATCTATGATCAAAACAGACAGATTCGGGCATCTTTAGGCATAGGCATGAGTCAAATTTAATCGTATTGATGACACAAACATTTGAGTGTGAAAGAGCTGAGCTATCGGTGGATCCCACACAATTTGACTGAGGCTCAAAAAACGGATCGAGTCCCTTGGTACAATGCCATGCTTACCAGACTCAACGAAGGGGCGTCAAATTTGATGTCGGACATAGTAACAGGTGTCGAAATATGGATTTATAGTTACGATCCCAAAACAAAGCAGCAATCGAGCATATGGGTCTTTCGAGATGAGCCGAAACTAACCAAAGTGGCGCGCGTGCAAAGTGCCTCTTAGCAGATGATTGCTTCTTTTTAATTAAAACTGGACACGTGGCTACTGTTGCTTTGGAGAATCGTTGAGCCGTGAATAGTGTAGTACACGACCATTTGTTTGCCGAAAGTTATTGACGAACTTCGTAAAAATAACCGTAAACGCCGTATCATCTTACAAAACGATAATACCAGTTCTAACACGGCCAGACAGACAAACGAATTTTTGAAGGTGAACAACGTTGACCTTATGAGCTATCCTGTGTGCAGTCCCGACCTGACGCCTTGTTTACTCTTATTTATTTCCAAAAATTAAGAAACAGTTACGCCGGCAACGATTTTCGTCACCTGAAAAGGCTGTCGAAGAGTATGAAAAATATGTTTCAGAGATTGTCACGGAGGAGTGGCATAAATGTTTTCAAAATTGGTTCATTCGTATGAAAAAGTGCATTAACGCTGACGGAGAATATTTTGAGAAACAATAAATTCATTTCGGACCTTTTATAGTATTAAGAAACGCGAAAACTCATTTAATACTCATTATACCGACGGTACATATGTAAGCAAACTTTCAAAACTTCTTTTAGTATTTTTTAGATTTTTTGCTTTACTTATTTCATTCGCAATTTGTGTGCGCCTCGTATATTTTATTTGCAGGATTTTTCCTAATGAATGAATAGAAAAGCTGTGGAATTAATTTGACAATAATGTGTGTATAGAACACAATAAATGGAAATGCAAATCAAAACGACATTTGAAACCGAGCTTTATTATTTACTACAGCATTTGAGGGCTTCACAGTTCCTACGCCTGCGGCTTATCATATCCCATTCAAAAATTTTATTTGTGATACTCTGTGGAATTAAAAGAGTTCAATTTTGTTGTATTTTGTATTTGTATTTCAATTACTCCCTAAAATGTATTTTGTAATTGGTATTTCAAATATTCAGATATTTGAAATACCGTAATGTACTTAGATCATATAGGACGGGAGGCGCAGGTAATGTATTTTGTAATTTGTATTTCAAATACTTTCGTTGCAAAATACATTTCAACAAAATACTTTTTTTTTTTTTTCAATGACTGACTAATAAGTTGCATAGATTTGTATGATATTGAACTCAATGGTGACGTGTGTGTGTGTGTGTGTGTGTGTGTGTGTGTGTGTGTGTGTGTGTG